>NC_084550.2:71942500-72125000 GCF_033978685.3 Nerophis lumbriciformis
TCAGGCTTCAGGTTGTACTTCCCGAGGACTCTAAGGAAGTGTAGCCGCTGCTGAGCCTTCTTGATGATTGATGTGGTGTTGACTTGTGGTCAAACAATGAAAAGTCTTATATAAGTGTTATAATGAAGGCAACACATGATGTAAGTGTCTATATTAGCCTACTATCAAAATGACTTTAAAAGCCTTATATAAGTGTTATAATGAAGGCAACACATGATGTAAGTGTCTATATTAGCCTACTATCAAAATGACTTTAAAAGCCTTATATAAGTGTTATAATGAAGGCAACACATGATGTAAGTGTCTATATTAGCCTACTATCAAAATGACTTTAAAAGCCTTATATAAGTGTTATAATGAAGACAACACATGATGTAAGTGTCTATATTAGCCTACTATCAAAATGACCTTAAAAGTCTTATATAAGTGTTATAATGAAGGCAACACATGATGTAAGTGTCTATATTAGCCTACTATCAAAGGCTGAGGCAAATCTTTGTTGACAGAAATGTTGTATTTTAATTTGTATTCTACACATTTTTGCAACATTGGAACTAATGAGTAAAAAGGAGGACAATGGTAATGGTAGTAGCGAATGTTAGTGGTAAACGCTAGTGGTTAGCGCTCTATGGTATGTTGGACAGAGATAACCAACATGTTTGATTGTCAGGTGAGTGTTACTTTAAGAAAACTGTCATCATGTTAAACAAACAAACTGGTTTTTCCGGAATGAACGTCTTGGTTTGGAAGGGTTGTGTGTGTTTCTTCACAAGTCAACTCACACTGACAGGATATTCTTCAACTCTCCTTAGAAGGGACTATCGTGCAAATGCAAAATAGATAGACCTACAAGAGAATTGGGGTCCATCTCGTAACAGGTATGACACACTTTCAATGAAAAGGAATTGTATTATTCTCATTTCAAATGTTGAAGTTGAAAGCGGGTCTGCAGAGATAAAATGCTGCTGTCAATCAAGAAAAGACTTAAGTCTTAATGAGGACAATCTGGAAGAAAATGCACATTATTTGGTGGAATCATTAATAATAATTTATAACCAGTGATGGGCAAGGTACTTGAAAAATGTAGTAAGCTAAGCTACTAGTTAGTCACGATTAAGCATAGCTAAGCCACAGGAAAAGCTATCTATCCATTAAAAGTAGTTTGCTAAATGAAAACATCAACTGAAATGTAGTTAAGAAGGTCGCTAGGGAAATGTAAAATTCAGACTCCCCAACCAAATAGGAATGAGATGAAAGAGAATGAAGCAGGTATACACAAACCTCTTTTACGCTACATCTCTGCACTCCAACTTTGTATTTGTAAGATCATTCAGAACAAGAGCAACCTTCATCTGGAACATTCTCCATCCATCCATCCATCTTCTTCCGCTTATCCGAGGTCGGGTCGCGGGGGCAGCAGCCTAAGCAGGGAAGCCCAGACTTCCCTCTCCCCAGCCACTTCGTCCAGCTCTTCCCGGGGGATCCCGAGGCGTTCCCAGGCCAGCCGGGAGACATAGTCTTCCCAGCGTGTCCTGGGTCTTCCCCGTGGCCTCCTACCGGTCGGACGTGCCCTAAACACCTCCCGAGGGAGGCGATCGGGTGGCATCCTGACCAGATGCCCGAACCACCTCATCTGGCTCCTCTCCATGTGGAGGAGCAGCGGCTTTACTTTGAGCTCCCCCCGGATGACAGAGCTTCTCACCCTATTTCTAAGGGAGAGCCCCGCCACCCGGCGGAGGAAACTCATTTCGGCCGCTTGTACCCGTGATCTTGTCCTTTCGGTCATAACCCAAAGCTCATGACCATAGGTGAGGATGGGAACGTAGATCGACCGGTAAATTGAGAGCTTTGCCTTCCGGCTCAGCTCCTTCTTCACCACAACGGATCGATACAGCGTCCGCATTACTGAAGATGCCGCACCGATCCGCCTGTCGATCTCACGATCCACTCTTCCCTCACTCGTGAACAAGACTCCGAGGTACTTGAACTCCTCCACTTGGGGCAAGATCTCCTCCCCAACCCGAAGATGGCACTCCACCCTTTTCCGGGCGAGAACCATGGACTCGGACTTGGAGGTGCTGATTCTCATCCCAGTCGCTTCACACTCGGCTGCGAACCGATCCAGCGAGAGCTGAAGATCCTGGCCAGATGAAGCCATCAGGACCACATCATCTGCAAAAAGCAGAGACCTAATCCTGCAGCCACCAAACCGGATCCCCTCAACGCCCTGACTGCGCCTAGAAATTCTGTCCATAAAAGTTCAGAACAGAATGGGTGACAAAGGGCAGCCTTGGCGGAGTCCAACCCTCACTGGAAACGTGTCCGACTTACTGCCGGCAATGCGGACCAAGCTCTGACACTGATCATACAGGGAGCGGACCGCCACAATCAGACAGTCCGATACCCCATACTCTGTAACATTCTCACACTTATTATTATTTACTTGGGATTTAAAACTCCTTCCATCAATCCACTGCACCTTTTCAATGAACTCTGAGAAATTCCAAAGTTTTGTTTCCATGATTCTTTGTCCAAAAATTCCTTCGAAAAAACTCTCCCGCCAGTCTTTCTTTGCTTCGGACCTGAATCTGCCCCGATGTCTTCTTGGTAGTAGCGTCATGTTCCTATAGCACAATTCAACATCATTTCTTCATGCTTTATGCTATTTATCATCGGCATAACCATTACAGACCTGATATTTGTCATCTGTGTCAATATTACAGCGGACATCACTTCAAATAAGTTGCAAGGATCCACAGATGACTCGTGTGACGTCATAGGTCAAGCGGAAAAGGAATTCATTTATCCACACTAAATTGAAATAAGCGCCCCCCAGTGTACGGGAGGCACATGGCGTATAATAGTCACCTTCCAGAGGCACATGGCATATAATAGTCACCTTCCAGAGGCACATGGCGTATAATAGTCACCTTCCAGAGGCACATGGCGTATAATAGTCACATTCCAGAGGCACATGGCGTATAATAGTCACCTTCCAGAGGCACATGGCGTATAATAGTCACATTCCAGAGGCACATGGCGTATAATAGTCACATTCCAGAGGCACATGGCGTATAATAGTCACCTTCCAGGGGCACATGGCGTATAATAGTCACCTTCCAGAGGCACATGGCGTATAATAGTCACATTCCAGAGGCACATGGCGTATAATAGTCACATTCCAGAGGCCCATGGCGTATAATAGTCACCTTCCAGGGGCACATGGCGTATAATAGTCACATTCCAGAGTGTGCTCGGACACTTGGACTTCACACCTAGATGTGAAAATACAAAAAAAAAAACTATTCGAGAAATCAGACTCATTTAGTGCATGGAAACGTAGTGAGTGTTTCCATGCACTAAATTAGTCTGATTTCTCAAATACAAAAGCTAACACCAGTGAAGTTGTCAGGTTGTGTAAATGGTCAATAAAAAGAGAATACAACAAATCCTTTTCAACTTATATTCAATTGAATAGACTGCAAAGACAAGATATTTAACGTTCACACTGAGAAACTTTCTTTTGTTTTGCAAATAATCATGAACTTAGAATTTAACACATTGCAAAAAAATTGTCACAGGAACATTTTTACCGTCTTAGATGAGCTCAGGCCCAGCGAAGCCGGCGGCGTTTCTGGGTGTTGTTGATAAATGGCTTTCGCTTTGCATAGTAGAGTTTTAACTTGCAACACATTGCAAAAAAGTTGGCACAGGGGCATCTTTACCACTGTGTTACATGGCCTTTCCCTTTAACAACACTCAGTAAAGGTTTGGGAACTGAGGAGACACATTTTTGAAGCTTTTCAGGTGGAATTATTTTGCATTCTTGCTTGATGTACAGCTTAAGTTGTTCAACAGTCCGGGGTCTCTGTTGTCGTATTTTATGCTTCAGTGAAGCCGCCGGCGTTTTTGGGTGTTGTTGGCTTAGCATAGTAGAGTTTTAACTTACACTTACAGATGTAGCGACCAACTGTAGTTACTGACTGGTTTTCTGAAGTGTTCCTGAACCCATGTGGTGATATCCTTTACACACTGATGTCGCTTTTTGATGCAGTACCGCCTGAGGGATCCAAGGTCACGGGAATTCAATATTGGTTTTCAGCCTCGCCGCTTACGTGCAGTGATTTCTCCAGATTGTCTGAACCCTTTGATGATATTACGGAGCGTAGATGGTGAAATCCCTAAATTCCTTGCAATAGCTGCTTGAGAAATGTTGTCCTTAAACAATTTGCTCAGGCATTTGTTGACAAAGTGGTGACCCTCGCCCCCGTCCTTGTTTGTGAATGACTGAGCATTTCATGGAAGCTGCTTTTATACCCAATCATGGCACCCACCTGTTCCCAATTAGTCTGTTCACCTGTGGGATGTTCCAAATAAGCCTTTGACGAGTATTCCTATACTATCTCAGTCTTTTTTGCCACCTGTGCCAGCTTTTTTGAAACATGTTGCAGGCATCAAATTCCAAATGAGCTAATATTTGCAAAAAATAACAAAGTTTTCTCGTTGGAACGTTAAATATCTTGTCTTTGCAGTCTATTCAATTGAATATAAGTTGAAAAGGATTTGTTGTATTCTCTTTTTATTGACCATTTACACAACCTGACAACTTCACTGCTTTTGGGCTTTGTAATTCGGCTCAAAAGAAGCATCCTACAACCGATGGAAACACCTTCATCCATCTGATCATGTTTGGCTTTTGAAAAGTCAGACTAATTATGAAAAGTTAGAACGCTAAAAATAAAATGTTGCTCCTGGCCCTCGTAAGGATTGTGAATAATTGGCAAAATAAAAGAAAAAGTGCAGTTCCCCTATAAAAGTGATGTACTAGCAGAAGAGGATTGTAGTTGTGTTGAAGGCGGTGTATCAGCAGAAGAGGATTGTAGTTGTGTTGAAGGCGGTGTATCAGCAGAAAAAGCACACACAAGCAGCATTGTTGATTGTCATGACACAAGCGCCCACGTGTGTACGCACACACACACACACACATTGTTCTTGTCTTCAAGTGTTCTTTGGTCACTATGCTCTTCATCAAGTCTTTAGAAAAGTGTCCTATAGATCATTACTCCTACACACAATTGTACAAAACTGCAGTATTACATGCACTGTGGTACTATTGCTTTATTTCACTCATTTCAGTCTTTTGTCCCAACTTTACAGCTTTAAATGTAGGCCAAACTAACACATGATTGTTGCAGACACACTAACACATGATGGTTGCAGACACACTAACACATGATGGTTGCAGACACACTAACACATGATGGTTGCAGACACACTAACACATGATGGTTGCAGACACACTAACACATGATGGTTGCAGACAAACTAACACATGATGGTTGCAGACAAACTAACACATGATGGTTGCAGACACACTAACACATGATGGTTGCAGACACACTAACACATGATGGTTGCAGACACACTAACACATGATGGTTGCAGACAAACTAACACATGATGGTTGCAGACACACTAACACATGATGGTTGCAGACACACTAACACATGATGGTTGCAGACACACTAACACATGATGGTTGCAGACACACTAACACATGATGGTTGCAGACACACTAACACATGATGGTTGCAGACAAACTAACACATGATGGTTGCAGACACACTAACACATGATGGTTGCAGACACACTAACACATGATGGTTGCAGACAAACTAACACATGATGGTTGCAGACAAACTAACACATGATGGTTGCAGACACACTAACACATGATGGTTGCAGACACACTAACACATGATGGTTGCAGACACACTAACACATGATGGTTGCAGACAAACTAACACATGATGGTTGCAGACAAACTAACACATGATGGTTGCAGACACACTAACACATGATGGTTGCAGACACACTAACACATGATGGTTGCAGACACACTAACACATGATGGTTGCAGACAAACTAACACATGATGGTTGCAGACACACTAACACATGATGGTTGCAGACACACTAACACATGATGGTTGCAGACACACTAACACATGATGGTTGCAGACACACTAACACATGATGGTTGCAGACAAACTAACACATGATGGTTGCAGACACACTAACACATGATGGTTGCAGACACACTAACACATGATGGTTGCAGACAAACTAACACATGATGGTTGCAGACAAACTAACACATGATGGTTGCAGACACACTAACACATGATGGTTGCAGACACACTAACACATGATGGTTGCAGACACACTAACACATGATGGTTGCAGACAAACTAACACATGATGGTTGCAGACACACTAACACATGATGGTTGCAGACAAACTAACACATGATTGTTGCAGACACACTAACACATGATGGTTGCAGACACACTAACACATGATGGTTGCAGACACACTAACACATGATGGTTGCAGACACACTAACACATGATGGTTGCAGACAAACTAACACATGATGGTTGCAGACAAACTAACACATGATGGTTGCAGACACACTAACACATGATGGTTGCAGACACACTAACACATGATGGTTGCAGACAAACTAACACATGATGGTTGCAGACACACTAACACATGATGGTTGCAGACAAACTAACACATGATGGTTGCAGACAAACTAACACATGATGGTTGCAGACACACTAACACATGATGGTTGCAGACACACTAACACATGATGGTTGCAGACACACTAACACATGATGGTTGCAGACAAACTAACACATGATGGTTGCAGACACACTAACACATGATGGTTGCAGACAAACTAACACATGATGGTTGCAGACAAACTAACACATGATGGTTGCAGACAAACTAACACATGATGGTTGCAGACACACTAACACATGATGGTTGCAGACACACTAACACATGATGGTTGCAGACAAACTAACACATGATGGTTGCAGACACACTAACACATGATGGTTGCAGACAAACTAACACATGATGGTTGCAGACAAACTAACACATGATGGTTGCAGACACACTAACACATGATGGTTGCAGACACACTAACACATGATGGTTGCAGACACACTAACACATGATGGTTGCAGACAAACTAACACATGATGGTTGCAGACACACTAACACATGATGGTTGCAGACAAACTAACACATGATGGTTGCAGACAAACTAACACATGATGGTTGCAGACACACTAACACATGATGGTTGCAGACACACTAACACATGATGGTTGCAGACACACTAACACGTACTTTCGACTACATAGATTTGAAGTACCATTGACTACATAGATTTGAAGTACCATTGACTACATAGATTTTAAAGTACCATTGACTACAAGCATTTTAGGAACCATTGAGTACAAGCATTCTAGGAACCATTGAATGCATTGATTTGAAAGTACCATTGAGTACATTGATTTTTGAGTACCATTGGGTACATCGAGATTGAAAAGTGTATGTCCATCCTAGGGGGTTAGTGCATGCGCCTCACAAGACGAAGGTCCTGGGTTCGATCCCAGGCTCGGGGTCTTTCTGTGTGGACTTTGCATGTTCTCCCCGTGACTGCGTGGGTTCTACTCCGGCTTCCTCCCACCTCCAAAGACATGCACCTGGGGATAGGTTGATTGGCAACACAGCTAGGATAGGCTCCAGCACCCCCCGCCACCCCGAGAGGGACAAGCAGTAGAATATGGATCTTATTACATTTAGAATCTAATAATCTGATGATTGAGCACATAAATAGCGTCCCAGAGAAGACGTTCCCTGAGAAAACAGAATTTGTTTGCCCTATTAAATTATTTCCATATTCTTTCTGTTCTTCTTTCAGTCTGAGGAGTAATGTTAGCCACCGTTACCATGGAAACAGAGGCCAGTCACATGCTAGAGGCAGCCCTGGAGCAGATGGATGACATCATCGCAGGTATGGACGACCAACACCAACCATCTTCTTCATTTCTCATTTCTGATTCGTGCTGAGCATGAAGAATCTGAATCTTATTACAACTCACAATTCAATTTCCTTCACATTCTTGCTTGACCATTTGATTCAGAGTCAATTCTTGATTCAAAATGATTCATGCACCATATTATTTGCTATATACCGCATTTTCCGCACTATAAGGCGCACCTAAAAACCACAAATTTACTCAAAAGCTGACAGTGCGCCTTATAACCCGGTGCGCTTTATATATGGATTAATATTAAGATTAATTTTCATAAAGTTTCGGTCTCGCAACTACGGTAAACAGCCGCCATCTTTTTTCCCCGTAGAAGAGGAAGTGCTTCTTCTTCTACGCAAGCAACCGCCAAGGTAAGCACCCGCCCCCATAGAACAGGAAGCGCTTCTTCTTCTACTGTAAGCAACCACCCGCCCGCGTAGAAGAAGAAGAAGCGCGCGGATATTACGTTTCATTTCCTTTGTGTGTTTACATCTGTAAAGACCACAAAATGGCTCCTACTAAGCGACAGGTTTCCGGTTCATGAAAAGACACAATCTCTCCATCCGCACACGGACTACTATTTCACAGCAACTGCCTAAAGACTTTCAAGAAAAGCTGGCTACTTTCCGTGCATATTGTAAAAACAAGATAGCTGAAAAAAAGATCCGGCCAGAGAACATTATCAACATGGACGAGGTTCCACTGACTTTTGATATTCCTGTGAACCGCACTGTGGATACAACGGGAGCACGTACGGTGAATATTCGCACAACAGGGAATGAGAAGTCATCCTTCACTGTGTGTTGTGTTTACTGAGAGGGGGTGACGGCAAACAGACACCAGGGGGCGGTATATACAATTATTTATTATATATATATAGTCAACATATATATATATATATATAAATAATAATAAACAATATTACTAAACTAAGGAAATGGAGTGTGAACTAGAATACAAAAGGGAATGGTGTAAGACTATGTGTAGATTTTAACTGAAGTGAGTGTTACCAACGTGTTGAACGAGATACGCGGAAGTCCAGGGGGCAGGCAGCTGATCCGGGGCGAGAGCGAGGCGTCAGAATCCAGGGGCGAGCAAGAGGTCGAGGAACGAAGGAAGCAGTCGGAGTCCAGAGGGAGATCCAGGGGAAATTGAGACGCAGGCGACGGAGGGTACTGCGGGGACACGGGAGAAGACAAGGGACAAATCAAGGCACGGAGAGGAAACACGAATATAGTAAGAGCGCATAAGGCTTACGGTACACCATGAGAAAGCTAAGTTCCCGCGACGATCCTTGGGTCCACTGGTCCTTTATTGATCTCGCTCTGATCAGTCGCAGGTGTGCAGATTGCCAGCGAGTGATTGCAGCTGGTGGCTGCAGCAGGGCGGAGACGCGCGCGGCGCGTCCCTGGATGTGCGCACCCGTGGGCGTGTCCCGAGGTGCGCACAGACGGATGAGTGGCGTTGGCAGGAGCCTGAGCCGTAACAGTATCCCCCCCCTATGGACAGATTCCAGATGTCCAACATACTCACGAAACAAGGGAGGGTGGAGGGGAGAACTGGTGGTGGGTCGCCGGCCCCAGTGTCCCCGAATCCACCGAGGACGAGTCTGATGGCGGCGGCGAGAAGAACGCCGCTGAAGCCGGCGAGGCGGGCGACCAAGGGACGGCCACCATCTTGGCCGTCGGGAAGGCGGACGTGATTGGCGCCATGGTGCGTCTCGCCGGAAACGAGGATATGACATCGGCGGCGGTGTGGAGGAAGACGTCATCGGCGAGGCAGGCGTGGAGGAAGACGTCATCGGCGAGGCAGGCGTGGAGGAAGACGTCATCGGCGGCGTGGAAGCGGCAGACGTCATCGGCGGCGTGGAAGCGGCAGACGTCATCGGCGCCGTGGAAGCGGCAGACGTCATCGGCGTGGAAGCGGCGGACATCAAAGCCGGAGACGAGGAGGGCAGCTGAGGAGCTGGCCGAGGTGCTGGAGTCGGCGGAACAGGCCGAGGTGCTGGAGTCGGCGGAGCAGGCCGAGGTGCTGGAGTCGGCGGAGCAGGCCGAGGTGCTGGAGTCGGCGGAGCAGGCCGAGGTGCTGGAGTCGGCGGAGCAGGCCGAGGTGCTGGAGTCGGCGGAGCAGGCCGAGGTGCTGGAGTCGGCGGAGCAGGCCGAGGTGCTGGAGTCGGCGGAGCAGGCCGAGGTGCTGGAGTCGGCGGAGCAGGCCGAGGTGCTGGAGTCGGCGGAGCAGGCCGAGGTGCTGGAGTCGGCGGAGCAGGCCGAGGTGCTGGAGTCGGCGGAGCAGGCCGAGGTGCTGAGGTCGAGGCCAGCCTGGGAGCTGGTGGAGACGTGGGGGCCAGCCTGGGAGCTGGTGGAGACGTGGGGGCCAGCCTGGGGACAGGTGCTAGCTCGGACGCTAGCCGAGGGGCTGGTGCTAGCTCGGACGCTAGCCGAGGGGCTGGTGCTAGCTCGGACGCTAGCCGAGGGGCTGGTGCTAGCTCGGACGCTAGCCGAGGGGCTGGTGCTAGCTCGGACGCTAGCCGAGGGGCTGGTGCTAGCTCGGACGCTAGCCGAGGGGCTGGTGCTAGCTCGGAGGCTAGCCGAGGGGCTGGTGCTAGCTCGGAGGCTAGCCGAGGGGCTGGTGTTAGTTCGGAGGCTAGCCGAGGGGCTGGTGCTAGCTCGGACGCTAGCCGAGGGGCTGGTGCTAGCTCGGACGCTAGCCGAGGGACAGGTGCTAGCTCGGACGCTAGCCGAGGGACAGGTGCTAGCTCGGACGCTAGCCGAGGGACAGGTGCTAGCTCGGACGCTAGCCGAGGGACAGGTGCTAGCTCGGACGCTAGCCGAGGGACAGGTGCTAGCTCGGACGCTAGCCGAGGGACAGGTGCTAGCTCGGACGCTAGCCGAGGGACAGGTGCTAGCTCGGACGCTAGCCGAGGGACAGGTGCTAGCTCGGACGCTAGCCGAGGGACAGGTGCTAGCTCGGACGCTAGCCGAGGGACAGGTGCTAGCTCGGACGCTAGCCGAGGGACAGGTGCTAGTTCGGACGCTAGCCGAGAGACAGGTGCTAGCTCGGACGCTAGCCGAGGGACAGGTGCTAGCTCGGACGCTAGCCGAGGGACAGGTGCTAGCTCGGACGCTAGCTCGGGGACAGGTGCTAGCTCTGACGCTAGCCGAGGGACAGGTGCTAGCTCTGACGCTAGCCGAGGAACTGGTGTTAGCTCTGACGCTAGCTCGGGGACAAGTGCTAGCTCGGACGCTAGCTCGGGGACAAGTGCTAGCTCGGGGACAGGTGCTAGCTCAGACGCTAGCTCGGGGACAGGTGCTAGCTCAGACGCTAGCCAGGGGACAGGTGCTAGCTCAGACGCTAGCCAGGGGACAGGTGCTAGCTCAGACGCTAGCCAGGGGGCTGGTGCTAGCTCGGAGGCTAGCCAGGGGACTGGTGGTTGCGGCTGGGAAAAGCGGAAGACAGGTGGAATTAGTCTGGCAGAGGGTAGCCTGTCTTGGTGCAGCTGCGCCACCCCATCAGCACAGCCACCAGTACTACCCCCCCTCTCCGAAAGCGGATGCCAGACGCTTCTCTCTGGCTGAGGAACAGTCACTATGGGTGGGAGGAGGGTGTCCAGGCGACGGGTAAATTCCTCCTTGCTCACATCACTGCTAAACATGCCTTTCCATGACAGTTTGGCAGGACAAGAAAACTCCTCCGGTGTGGAGCGAAAAAAAGAAAAAGACATGGTGAATGGGGCAAGAGGCAGAGAAAAAAAAAAAAAATTCACAGGGGGCGGAACTAAAGTCACAGGGGGCGGGGCTAAGGAACTGTGCCGTCAGGTCCTTTAATAATTTTGGCGGGAACTTACTGTTGTGTTTACTGAGAGGGGGTGACGGCAAACAGACACCAGGGGGCGGTATATACAATTATTTATTATATATATATAGTCAACATATATATATATATATATAAATAATAATAAACAATATTACTAAACTAAGGAAATGGAGTGTGAACTAGAATACAAAAGGGAATGGTGTAAGACTATGTGTAGATTTTAACTGAAGTGAGTGTTACCAACGTGTTGAACGAGATACGCGGAAGTCCAGGGGGCAGGCAGCTGATCCGGGGCGAGAGCGAGGCGTCAGAATCCAGGGGCGAGCAAGAGGTCGAGGAACGAAGGAAGCAGTCGGAGTCCAGAGGGAGATCCAGGGGAAATTGAGACGCAGGCGACGGAGGGTACTGCGGGGACACGGGAGAAGACAAGGGACAAATCAAGGCACGGAGAGGAAACACGAATATAGTAAGAGCGCATAAGGCTTACGGTACACCATGAGAAAGCTAAGTTCCCGCGACGATCCTTGGGTCCACTGGTCCTTTATTGATCTCGCTCTGATCAGTCGCAGGTGTGCAGATTGCCAGCGAGTGATTGCAGCTGGTGGCTGCAGCAGGGCGGAGACGCGCGCGGCGCGTCCCTGGATGTGCGCACCCGTGGGCGTGTCCCGAGGTGCGCACAGACGGATGAGTGGCGTTGGCAGGAGCCTGAGCCGTAACACTGTGGTTCTAGCTTGCCATGCTAATGGCCAGAAACTTCCACCCATGGTGATATTCAAAAGGAAGACCTTGCCAAAAGAGACCTTTCCAGCCGGCGTCATCATAAAAGCTAACTCGAAGGGATGGATGGATGAAGAAAAGATGAGCGAGTGGTTAAGGTAAGTTTACGCGAAGAGGCCGGGTGGCTTTTTTCACGCAGCTCCGTCCATGTTGATATACGACTCCATGCGCGCCCACATCACGCTGGTTTTTAATATATTATTAAAGTTTGACTGACCTATCTGACTGTTTTTTTGACATTCCTTTAGCGCAGTTAGATGCGGCTTATAACACGGGGCGGCTTATAGGTGGACAAAGTTTTGAAATATGCCGTTCATTGAAGGCGCGGCTTATAACCCAGGGCGGCTTATGGTGCGGAAAATACGGTAAATGATTTTTTTTTAAATGGAAAGAGGTTACAGTTTAGGAAAGCTCTTCTGGGCTTGTATGAAACATACGTGCAGCATTTCGTTTCTTGTGCCGCCCGGTACTAATCGGTCCATGGATGGGTAGCGGGCCGCGGCCCGGTGGTTGGGGACCACTGCATTACAGTATTTTCTATAGTATCTCCATGTGGTGACATCCATTACAGTATTTTCTATAGTATCTCCATGTGGTGATATCCATTACAGTATTTTCTATAGTATCTCCATGTGGTGATATCCATTACAGTATTTTAAAAATAGTATCTCCATGTGGTGACATCCATTACAGTATTTGGAGAGGTGAAGTGGGACTAAGTAGGACATCACTGAAGCCTGGGTGAGACTTACAACCACATCATCACACGTAGACAATTCATCCTCTCATTCACATCTGTCATCATTTGTAAAAACTAACCACAGATACATTTCACATGAATATAAGACACATCAAGTTGTCATGTGTGACCACCTCAGTGTGCATTTGAGCAGCATTGAACTTCTACTGTGGATGGAGAATAGTCCCTTTGACTTTTCATTCCTTTATTGCTTTTTATGAAAAGGCTAATTGTGCAAAAAAGGTTTGACATGTGGGTATGCTACACTGCCACCTGGTGGGTATGCTACACTGCCCCCTGGTGGGTATGCTACACCGCCCCCTGGTGGGTATGCTACACTGCCCCCTGGTGGGTATGCTACACTGCCCCCTGGTGGGTATGCTACACCGCCCCCTGGTGGGTATGCTACACCGCCCCCTGGTGGGTATGCTACACAGCCCCCTGGTGGGTATGGTACACCGCCCCCTGGTGGGTATGCTACACCACCCCCTGGTGGGTATGCTACACCGCCCCCTGGTGGGTATGCTACACCGCCCCCTGGTGGAAGCCTGTGTGTTTCAAGTGAACTGGACACAGTGCTTCAAAGTTGAATTTCAAGTACCACTAATAGTCACACACACACTAGGTGTGGTGAGATTAAGCTCTGCATTTGACCCATCCCCTTGTTCCACCCCCTGGGAGGTGAGGGGAGCAGTGAGCAGCAGCGGTGGCCGCACTCGGGAATCATTTTCGGTGATTTAACCACCAATTCCAAAATGTCGAAATGATTTCCAAATGGAACAGTCTGAAGGACTAATCAGTGATGATGTTATGCTTTTCAGTTGAGGATGTTGAGTGATTGTTTGTGCAAGGTTTCCAATGGCCTCTGGGTGGGTTTGCTATACATTATTTCAAAAATAAATTTGAGCTACCTCCAGTGTCAACACATTCCTGATACATTTGAACATGAACTTGAGACTACGACACATGTGTTTCATGGATTTTGAAGGCCGAGTGTTGGCTCAAAAATGACACCCAGAAAGTGATATTCAATAACATTTTACATTATTTTCCCTTCTACTGTTATGTTTGGAAAGTATGACGTTTTATATTTGTTAACATAGTACATTGTTGTTGTTTTCTTCATGTTTCACGTGAGACGAGAGTCATGTGGCCATCTTTTCCATGGCTGCTGGAAGTTTATTGGCAAGCGTTTCAGCGTCTTTTCCCCAAGTAGAAATAAGTGCAATCATCTGGATATTAACATCCTCACATGCAGATGGCAGGTGCTTTATATACGGGGGAAACAGAAGCGCACGATATTACAGCCTTGTGGCCAGGCCCGGCCCTAACCAATCTGGCGCCCTAGGCAAGATTTTAGATGGCGCCCCCCCCACATCGGCAGTTAACTGTATATACTCACAAGAAACCAAATAGCTTTGTCTTTGACCTTTTTTTTTACTTAAAGAAAGCAAATTAACAATCAGAATAGTTAACAAGATTAAAAAAAATATGAATAAATAAATGAATGCAAAAAATAAAAAATGAATATATGAAATACAATATTTTTTACATACATATTGCTTAATTAACATTAATGATGTGCACTTTAACAACTAGGCTTACAACTATACCTAATGGGTGGAAAAGTGACTATTACCTGCAGGGCAAACATTAGCTAACCAGAAGGCAATAACAATGTAAACAAAAAATACCTGCTTAAAAGATCTAATACAAATGTCCCTGAGGAATGTAAGGTGGGAGTACTGTAATTACCTAACGTTACATTATTATTTTCCATAACAATTTAGCCCCCTCCACAATATTAACCCGACGTTAAAACAGAACTAGCTATTTATTGATTAGCAATTGCCGAATCATGTAACATTAGCTTAATGCTAAAAAGCCAGGTTACTATCACATTCTGTAACAGACAAATCATTTCATGTAGGCTAACGTTACCTACCTGCTACCTCTGTCTTTTTCTCGTTTCTCCTCCTCTTCTTTTCTCTTTTTTCTTCCCTGGGCACCTGACAGTTTTGGCCGTTTTGACATCTTGTGTTGATTTTTTGATGTGGTGACGTCCAAAAAGAGTCTTGATACGGGAAGGGAGGGGGCGCACCGGGCGAAGGGGGGGGAGGGGGTTGTAATGTTGTAACAAATAATATTTCTATTATATAGGCTTTACTTTGCATTTTAATTAACGTGGGATTATTTTTTGTATTTAGAAATAATAGTACCAACTTTTTTTTCTTTTTTTTTTTCTCCAACATTTGTGGCACTGGCGTGGCGCCCCCTGATGGACGGCGCCCTTAGCATTTGCCTATACGGCCTATGCCACGGGCCGGCCCTGCTTGTGGCAGCCCAATATCAGCAGCAGTGATACTGGATGTAGTGTTATCCATACGGACACATTGGGTAGTTATGACATGGATAAATGATGAGCGCTGCATCTACAGGGTCAAAAGCAGCACAAGTGGAACTTTCCAATGGCGTCTACGAGCTGGCTTCCGTGGTCCAGTTAGCCGAGGACCTGAAACATGCTTTGGATCTTCATCCTCAGCAAGAAGCCAGAGAGCAGCTGAGAGAAAAGTTACCTGCAGGAACAGCTCAGACTCTCCAAGCCTGGCTTCACGGCCTTCCAGTGAGTACTGCACTACTGTTTGTCCTCTCCTTCTCTGCTCTTCTTTTCTTATCTAAAATGGTTAATGCACAGGTGTCAAACTTATGGCCCGGGGGCCTAAATATATTTCTTCTTTCCCTTTTGACATGAAAAATTAATGTACTGCATGCAAATCTTTTCATATTCAATATTATCAAAATCTAAATATTGTATTATCATGTATTCCAAAAAATGTTTTTGTTCAAATAAAGATACATACTGTACTTTAATATCTGCTTGAATCATGATTTCAAAACAAATGATCAATCAAATTGTAGACTGTAAAATTGACAATAGATTTTATGGTTAAATTTCGCCGACTGAGTTTTTTTACCTTAAAATCAACTTTGGCACTTTTGCTTTTTTTCCATATACAGTAAGACACTAAAACCAGAGATGTACGATAATATCGGCCTGCCGATAAATGCTTTAAAAATGTAATATCAGAAATTTGCGGTATCGTTTTTTTTATTATCGGTGTCGTTTTTTTTATTTTTATTTTTTTTATTAAATCAACATAAAACACATAAGATACACTTACAATTAGTGCACCAACCCAAACAACCTCCCTCCCCCATTCACACTCATTCACACAAAAGGGTTGTTTCTTTGTGTTATTAATATTGTGCTTCCTACATTATATATCAATATATATCAATACAGTCTGCAAGGGATACAGTCCGTAAGCACACATGATTGTGCGTGCTGCTGCTCCACTAATAGTACTAACCTTTAACACTTCATTTGACTCATTTTCATTAACTACTAGTTTCTATGTAACTGTTTTTATATTGTTTTACTTTCTATTTTATTCAAGAAAATGTTTTTAATTTATTTATCTTATTTTTTTTTTTTTTTTTTTTTTTTTTTTTAAAAGGACCTTATCTTCACCATACCTGGTTGTCCAAATTAGGCATAATAATGTGTTAATTCCACCACTGTATATATCGGTACCGGTTGATATCGGTATCGGTTGATATCAGTATTTGTAATTAAAGAGTTGGACAATATCGGAATATTGGATATCGGCAAAAAGCCATTATCGGACACCCCTAACTAAAACATTTAAAAAAAACAAAAAAAAAAACAAGATTTTACAGTAAAAAAAAAAAAACGTAGCTCTGTCGCTTGAATTTTACCGCTAAAAACAGTGGTATTGTTTCTCCATTTATTCCATTTTTTTATATGCTGTAAAAAACCCACAGCTTTTACTGTAAAATTCTGGTGACTGAGCTTCCAGTTTTTAAAGTCAAATTTAAATATTTTTCTTGCAGCTTATGGGCCACTTATGAAGCCGGATGGATGGAGAGGACTTTGAGGGGATAAAGAAATGATTTTTAAGAGTAGTACATTGTAGTTTTGTTTCGTTATTGTGTACTATGGACTTTATTTTGAACTACATTTTACATTTAATTCCTCATTCTGTAGCGGTTATATTGCCAAAGGAAAGCCTTCATTTCAGTTTGAAGATAGTCAAGTCTTACAAGAGGAATGAATGAGGAATTTGTGCTTTTCTTGACATGACAGCTTTTTGCTGCTATTGCCTTTGTTGTCCTGCAGAGGCCGCTGTGGTTGTTTGTTATTCACCCTAACCTTTTTTTACAGTATTAGAGCACAAGTAACATGTCAACTCTGAAGAGTCTCCTGTCATCAACCTCACTCTCCCACCCACATTACATACATACTAGGGTGGTACCATATATATATATATATAATTACCACAAATATACAAATATATATAATAATACTTATATATGTCTTAATTAGATTATCCAAAAAATAGTGCTGGATACCGTGGTAGAGCACAATATATGTATGTGTGGGAAAAAATCACAAGACTACTTCATCTCTACAGGCCTGTTTCATGAGGGGTTCCCTCAAACATCAGGAGATTTCAGAAATCTCCTGATGATTGAGGGAACCCCTCATGAAATCACTTTTTACCTTGAAAATTATTTTTTACCTTGAAAATCATTTTTAACCTTGAAAAAAAAATTTTACCTTGAAAATGTTTTTTTACCTTGAAAAAAAATTTTTACCTTGCAAATTTTTTTTTTACCCATAAAAAAAATTTTTACCTTAAAAATTTTTTTTACCTTGAAAATCATTTTTTTTTCAAGGTAAAAAATGATTTTCAAGTTAAAAAATAATTTTCAAGGTAAAAAAAATTTTACATTGAAAAATTTTTTTTACCTTGAAAATCAAATTTTTTTTCAAGGTAAAAAATGATTTTCAAGTTAAAAAATAATTTTCAAGGTAAAAAAAATTTTTCAAGGTAAAATTTTTTTTTCAAGGTTAAAAATGATTTTCAAGGTAAAAAAAAATTTTTAAGGTAAAAAATTTTTTTATGGGTAAAAAATTTTTTTTCAAGGTAAACATTTTTTTTCAAGGTAAAAAATGATTTTCAAGTTAAAAAATAATTTTCAAGGTAAAAAAGTGAAGCGACTGGGATGGGAATCAGCACCTCCAAGTCCGATATATATATATATATATATATATATATATATATATATACATCCATCCATCCATTTTCTACCGCTTATTCCCTTTGGGGTCGCGGGGGGCGCTGGAGTCTATCTCAGCTACAATCGGGCGGAAGGCGGGGTACACCCTGGACAAGTCGCCACCTAATCGCAGGGCCAACACATATATATATATATATATATATGTACAAGGGTCTTTCTTTTTCAAGTGTAAGGGTTAAAGACGTGCTTTGTAGTGGGAATGCACCCTGGAGGTGTCTTCTACTTTCTACTATAGTCAAACACAGGAAGTACACACTTAGAGACAGGAAGTATACAACATGAAGAATTAGTGATGGTGATTGAGCTTTACAGAGTGTACTGAAACGACGTGGTCGCATAGTGATGCGGGTGTGGTTCTCCCAAGGATGCAGACGGCTTCGGACACAGCTTGCAGGTAGGAAAATGATTTATTTTAAATATAAATCATATGATGAATAAACAAAAGACATGCATGTAGCACAAAAGGCAAAACAAAAGGACTAGCGTGGGAGCTAGCAGGAAAAAAATAGCATAGCATGAAATCTAAGTAGTCGTTAACAGTGGTATGGGAACAAACTACGAAGCCAGACAGAGTGAGGCCAGAGCAAAGACTAAATAGCCCTCTGATTAGCGCCCGGGCAACAGGTGCGCGTCCCGAACACTAACCAGAGGCAGGTGCACACAATCTGCCGTCATGGCAACAGAAACAAACTAAACTCAAGGTGCTGAAAACACGTGACACAACATAAACAAACTCTGATCCGGGCAGCGGATCGTAACATGTACAGTAGTAATGTACAGTAGTAATGTTTCAATGGAGAGCACCACCAATAACAAAGCTCCACAGAGACAGAAATGTGCAGCATTGTTATTTTGTAGCTTTACTTTTTACTTAGGATGAGGAATACATTCACTGTGTTGTGACACTTTGTTATTGATAGTAACACAAAACACTTTTTTTTTTTGATTGATTGAGACTTTTATTAGTAGATTGCACAGTGAAGTACATATTCCCTACAATTGACCACTAAATGGTAACACCCCAATAAGTTTTTACACTTGTTTAAGTCGGGGTCCACTTAAATTGATTCATGATACAGATATATACTATCATCATAATACAGTCATCACACAAGATCATCATCAGAGTATATACATTGAATTATTTACATTATTTACAATCCGGGGTGTGGGATATGGAGGGGGGTTAGGTTTGGTTGATATCAGCACTTCAGTCATCAATAATAGCATCATCAGAGAAATGGACATTGAAACAGTGTAGGTCTGACTTGGTAGGATATGTACAGCAAGTAGTGAACATAGAGAGAGAGATCAGAAAGCATAAGAAAAAGTGACTACATTTGATTGTTTACATTTGATTATTTACAATCCAAAGAGGTATGAAGAGGAAGGGAAGGGTGTTAGTTTAGGGTTAAAGTTGCCTGGAGGTGTTCTTTTAGTGCGGTTTTGAAGGAGGATAGAGATGCTCTTTCTTTTATACCTGTTGGGAGTGCATTCCATATTGATGTGGCATAGAAAGAGAATGAGTTAAGACCTTTGTTAGATGGGAATCTGGGTTTAACGTGGTTAGTGGAACTCCCCCTGGTGTTGTGGTTATGGCGGTCACTTCGGTATCAGGGAGGTGTAGCGGATTTTATAGACCAGGCTCAGTGCAAGTTGTTTGACTCTGTCCTCCACCCTGAGCCAGCCCACTTTGGAGAAGTGGGTAGGAGTGAGGTGTGATCTGGGGTGGAGGTCTAGAAGTAATCTGACTAGCTTGTTCTGGGATGTTTGGAGTCTAGATTTGAGGGTTTTGGAGGTGCTAGGGTACCAGGAGGTGCATGCGTAATGGAAAAAGGGTTGAACGAGAGTTCCCGCTAGAATCTTCATGGTGCTTTTGTTGACCAGAGAGGAGATTCTGTAGAGAAATCTCGTTCGTTGGTTGACCTTTTTGATGACCTTGGTTGCCATTTTATCACAGGAAAGATGATCCTCTAGAATGGAACCTAGGTAGGTGACCTCATCTTTCCTGGTGATAACAATGTCACCCACTTTGTTATTGATAGTAACACAAAACACTTTGTTAGGCATAGTAACACAAAACAAAATATTTGATCTATCAAATAGCATATTTTCCCCTATTAGCTTGTATAAGAGTTGTGTTGTCGTGTTAGCTTGTATAAGAGTTGTGTTGTTGTGTTGGGTTGCATAAGAGTTGTGTTGTTGTGCTCCACCAAATCATGTCTTCAGTTAATCAAAATGCATTTTGCTACACAGTCATGACATTCCTGCAGATCTAAAACATGAAGTCGTCATGCACACACACACACACACACACACACACACACACACACACACACACACACACACACACACACACACACACACACACACACACACACACACACACACACACACACACACACACATGCTGTACTGTACACATGGGAATCCAACACGTTTAGCAGATGTTTGAGTTTGCATGTGTGTTTGTGTGTGTCTGTGTGTGTGCATGCATGCATGTGCTTGTGTGTTTATGTGTGTGCGTGGTGTGTGTGTGTGTGTGTGTGTGTGTGTGTGTGTGTGTGTGTGTGTGTGTGTGTGTGTGTGTGTGTGTGTGTGTGTGTGTGTGTGGAAGTGAGATTGGGCCAAGATGGACAAAACAAGCAACTCCTTTGACCAACACCCTCTTTCTGGGCTCCACCATTTAGTGATTACACAGACAAGATCAGCAAGGAAGACGTATTTATTGTAATTAAATACTTAGCAAAGAAGAAGCATTTATTGTAATGAAATACTTAGCAAGAAAGTAGTATTTGTTGTAAATAAATACTGCGCCAGGAAGTAGTATTTGTTGTCATTGAAATACTTAGCAAGGAAGCAGTATTTTTTGTAAATAAATACTTTACAAAAAGTCATTCATCCATCCATCCATTTTCTACCGCTTGTCCCTTTTGGGGTTGCGGGGGGTGCTGGAGCCTATCCCAGCTGCATTCAGGCGGAAGGCGGTGTACACTCTGGACAAGTCACCATCTCATCACACTCATATTCACACACTAGGAACTATTTAGTGTTGACAATCAACCTATCCCAGGTGCATGTCTTTGGAGGTGGGAGGGGCCTATCCCCAGGTGCATGTGTTTGGAAGTGGGAGGGGCCTATCCCCAGGTGCATGTCTTTGGAGGTGGGAGGGGCTTATCCCCAGGTGCATGTCTTTGGAGGTGGGAGGGGCTTATCCCCAGGTGCATGTCTTTGGAGGTGGGAGGAAGCCGGAGTAGAACCCACGCAGTCACGGGGAGAACATGCAAACTCCACACAGAAAGACCCCGAGCCTGGGATTGAACTCAGGACCTTCGTATTGTGAGGCACATACACTAACCCCTGTTTCACCGTGCTGCCCTACAAAAAGTAATATTTGTGGTAATTAAATAAATACTTAGCAAGAATTTAATATTGTAAACAAATACTTGGCTAGGAAGTGGTTTTTGGTGTAATCAAATACAGAGCAAGAAAGTAGTATTTGTTATAAATAAATACTAAGAAAAGAAGTATTATTTGTTATAAATAAATACTTAGCAAGTATTATTTGTTGTAATTAAAGACTTAGCAAGGAAATACTGTTTTAAATAGATATTTAGCAAGGAAGTAGCTTTTGTTGTAATTAAATACTTATAGCCACGGACCATTTTAAATAAATACTTAGCAAGGAAGTATTTTTTGCTGTAATTAAATACTGCGCTGGAAGTCGTATTTCTTGTCATTAAATACTTAGCAAGGAAGCAGTATTTTTTGTAAATAAATACTTTACAAAAAGTCATATTTGTGGTAATTAAATACATACTTAGCAAGAAAGTAATATTGTAAATAAATACATGGCTAGGAAGTGGTTTTTGATGTAATTAAATACAGAGCAATAAAGTAGTATTTGTTATAAATAAATACTTAGCAAGGAAGGATTATTTGTTATAAATAAATACTTAGCAAGGAAGGATTATTTGTTATAAATAAATACTTAGCAAGGAAGGATTATTTGTTATAAATAAATACTTAGCAAGGAAGTAGTATTTGTTATAAATAAATACTTAGCAAGAAAGTAGTATTTGTTATAAATAAATACTTAGCAAGAAAGTAGTATTTGTTATAAATAAATACTTAGCAAGAAAGTAGTATTTGTTATAAATAAATACTTAGCTAGAAGTAGTTTTTGTTATAAATAAATACTTATTTGTTATAAATAAATACTTGGCAAGGAAGTAATATTTGTTATAAATAAATACTTAGTTAGGAAGTAGTATTTCTTATAAATAAATACTTAGCAAGAAAGTAGTATTTGTTATAAATAAATACTTAGCAAGAAAGTAGTATTTGTTATACATTAATACTTGGCAGGGAAGTAGTATTTGTTATAAATAAATACTTAGCAAGGAAGCAGTATTTGTTATAAATAAATACTTTACAAAAAGTCATATTTGTGGTAATTAAATACATACTTAGCAAGAAAGTAATATTGTAAATAAATACATGGCTAGGAAGTGGTTTTTGATGTAATTAAATACAGAGCAATAAAGTAGTATTTGTTATAAATAAATACTTAGCAAGGAAGGATTATTTGTTATAAATAAATACTTTGCAAGGAAGTAGTATTTGTTATAAATAAATACTTAGCAAGGAAGTAGTATTTGTTATAAATAAATACTAAGCAAGGAAGTAGTATTTGTTATAAATAAATACTTAGCAAGGAAGTAGTATTTGTTATAAATAAATACTAAGCAAGGAAGTAGTATTTGTTATAAATAAATACTTATTTGTTATAAATAAATACTTGGCAAGGAAGTAATATTTGTAATAAATAAATACTTAGTTAGGAAGTAGTATTTCTTATAAATAAATACTTAGCAAGAAAGTAGTATTTGTTATAAATAAATATTTAGCCAGAAAGTAGTATTTGTTATACATTAATACTTGGCAAGGAAGTAGTATTTGTTATAAATACATACTTTACAAAAAGTCATATTTGTGGTAATTAAATACATACTTAGCAAGAAAGTAATATTGTAAATAAATACATGGCTAGGAAGTGGTTTTTGATGTAATTAAATACAGAGCAATAAAGTAGTATTTGTTATAAATAAATACTTAGCAATGAAGGATTATTTGTTATAAATAAATACTTTGCAACGAAGTAGTATTTGTTATAAATAAATACTTAGCAAGGAAGTAGTATTTGTTTTAAATAAATACTAAGCAAGGAAGTAGTATTTGTTATAAATAAATACTAAGCAAGGAAGTAGTATTTGTTATAAATAAATACTTGGCAACGAAGTAGTATTTGTTATAAATAAATACTAAGCAAGGAAGTAGTATTTGTTATAAATAAATACTTAGCAAGAAAGTAGTATTTGTTATAAATAAATACTTAGCAAGGAAGTAGTATTTGTTATAAATAAATACTTAGAAAGGAAGTAGTATTTGTTATACATTAATACTTAGCAAGGAAGCAGTATTTGTTATAAATACATACTTTACAAAAAGTCATATTTGTGGTAATTAAATACATACTTAGCAAGAAAGTAATATTGTAAATAAATACATGGCTAGGAAGTGGTTTTTGATGTAATTAAATACAGAGCAAGAAAGTAGTATTTGTTATAAATAAATACTTAGCAAGGAAGGATTATTTGTTATAAATAAATACTTTGCAAGGAAGTAGTACTTGTTATAAATAAATACTTAGCTAGAAGTAGTTTTTGTTATAAATAAATACTTATTTGTTATAAATAAATACTTGGCAAGGAAGTAATATTTGTTATAAATAAATACTTAGTTAGGAAGTAGTATTTGTTATAAATAAATACTTAGCAAGAAAGTAGTATTTGTTATAAATAAATACTTAGCAAGAAAGTAGTATTTGTTATACATTAATACTTGGCAGGGAAGTAGTATTTGTTATAAATAAATACTTAGCAAGGAAGCAGTATTTGTTATAAATAAATACTTTACAAAAAGTCATATTTGTGGTAATTAAATACATACTTAGCAAGAAAGTAATATTGTAAATAAATACATGGCTAGGAAGTGGTTTTTGATGTAATTAAATACAGAGCAATAAAGTAGTATTTGTTATAAATAAATACTTAGCAAGGAAGGATTATTTGTTATAAATAAATACTTTGCAAGGAAGTAGTATTTGTTATAAATAAATACTTAGCAAGGAAGTAGTATTTGTTATAAATAAATACTAAGCAAGGAAGTAGTATTTGTTATAAATAAATACTTAGCAAGGAAGTAGTATTTGTTATAAATAAATACTAAGCAAGGAAGTAGTATTTGTTATAAATAAATACTTATTTGTTATAAATAAATACTTGGCAAGGAAGTAATATTTGTTATAAATAAATACTTAGTTAGGAAGTAGTATTTCTTATAAATAAATACTTAGCAAGAAAGTAGTATTTGTTATAAATAAATACTTAGCAAGAAAGTAGTATTTGTTATACATTAATACTTGGCAAGGAAGTAGTATTTTTTATAAATACATACTTTACAAAAAGTCATATTTGTGGTAATTAAATACATACTTAGCAAGAAAGTAATATTGTAAATAAATACATGGCTAGGAAGTGGTTTTTGATGTAATTAAATACAGAGCAATAAAGTAGTATTTGTTATAAATAAATACTTAGCAATGAAGGATTATTTGTTATAAATAAATACTTTGCAACAAAGTAGTATTTGTTATAAATAAATACTTAGCAAGGAAGTAGTATTTGTTTTAAATAAATACTAAGCAAGGAAGTAGTATTTGTTATAAATAAATACTAAGCAAGGAAGTAGTATTTGTTATAAATAAATACTTAGCAAGAAAGTAGTATTTGTTATAAATAAATACTTAGCAAGGAAGTAGTATTTGTTATAAATAAATACTTAGAAAGGAAGTAGTATTTGTTATACATTAATACTTAGCAAGGAAGCAGTATTTGTTATAAATACATACTTTACAAAAAGTCATATTTGTGGTAATTAAATACATACTTAGCAAGAAAGTAATATTGTAAATAAATACATGGCTAGGAAGTGGTTTTTGATGTAATTAAATACAGAGCAATAAAGTAGTATTTGTTATAAATAAATACTTAGCAAGGAAGGATTATTTGTTATAAATAAATACTTAGCAAGGAAGGATTATTTGTTATAAATAAATACTTAGCAAGGAAGTAGTATTTGTTATAAATAAATACTTAGCAAGAAAGTAGTATTTGTTATAAATAAATACTTAGCAAGAAAGTAGTATTTGTTATAAATAAATACTTAGCAAGGAAGTAGTATTTGTTATAAATAAATACTTAGAAAGGAAGTAGTATTTGTTATACATTAATACTTAGCAAGGAAGCAGTATTTGTTATAAATACATACTTTACAAAAAGTCATATTTGTGGTAATTAAATACATACTTAGCAAGAAAGTAATATTGTAAATAAATACATGGCTAGGAAGTGGTTTTTGATGTAATTAAATACAGAGCAATAAAGTAGTATTTGTTATAAATAAATACTTAGCAAGGAAGGATTATTTGTTATAAATAAATACTTTGCAAGGAAGTAGTACTTGTTATAAATAAATACTTAGCAAGGAAGTAGTATTTGTTTAAGGATGGCAGCAGTAGAAGTGAAATATGTTGTGATTAGTCACCAGAGACGGTATAAAAAGATGTTTTCCCACTCGATGGTACTTTCTGCAAGTACAAGCTGACTTATTAGTTGTGGGCTGGGCTACATACACACACACACACACACACACACGCACACACACACACACACACGCACACACACACACACACACACACACACACACACACACACACACACACACACACACACACGAACACACACACACACACACACACACAGACTGGAAGTGAATGGTGGAGGAAGTAGGCAACGCAGAGAAGTTATGGGATAATGGAGACTACTATCGACGTCTACAAGCACTTCTCCTGGCTTAAAAAGGTAATCTGATTACTTGATATCTCATGCACATTTACTTTTGACAAGAAACTCAAGAGTGGATTTGCTGTCTTTTCCTTCGAGGCGTTGTCAGTGTGTAGGAATGCATCACAAGGTTGTGTTAGCACATTAGATCATCTATCAGCTGATTGTTGTTGACAAAGCAGCGTCTGCTGATGCTGATACTGCTTGATACTGCTGCTGATGCTGATACTGCTTGATACTGCTGCTGATGCTGATACTGCTTGATACTGCTGTTGATGCTGATACTGCTTGATACTGCTGCTGATGCTGATACTGCTTGATACTGCTGTTGATGCTGATACTGCTTGATACTGCTGCTGATGCTGATACTGCTTGATACTGCTGTTGATGCTGATACTGCTTGATACTGCTGCTGATGCTGATACTGCTTGATTCAATCACACATGTTGGCAGAACATTTGATGGATGTTATTGTTTTCAATCATTTTATTCATTGATTTATAGACAGTATGTTTTCACATCATTTATCCATCTATTTGTCTACAAATATGTTCACCTTCAATTTGGAGGTATGTATTTGTCATGTTTTGGTAAGGGAAGAAAATGATGGCATATACGTACTTATCCTTGATCAAGATTTAAAGAATCCATCCATCCACCCATCTTCTTCCGCTCCGAGGTGGGGTCGCGGGGTCAGCAGCCTAAGAAAAAAAGCCCAGACTTCCCTTTTCCTAGCGACGATGTCCAGTTTCTCCTGGTAGATCCCGAGGCGTTCCCAGGTCAGCTGGGAGTTATATTCTCCCCAACGTGTCCTGGATTTTCCCCCGTGACCTCCTATTGGTTGGACTTGTCCTAAACACCTCCCTAGGGAGGCGTTCGGGTGGCATCCTGACCAGATGCCCGAACCACCTCATCTGGCTCCTCTCCATGTGGAGGAGCAGCAGCTTTACTTTGAGATCCCTGCGAATGCGAGAGCTTCTCACCCTATCTCTAAGGGAGAGCCCTGCCACCGGACAGAAGAAACTCATTTTGGCTGCTTGTACCCGTGATCTTATACCTTCGGTCACACCCCAAAGCTCATGACCATAGGTCACCGAGGGTAGGACTGTAAATCGACCAGTATATTGAGAGCATTGCCTTTCAGCTCAGCTCCTTCTTCACCACGATGGATGGATGCAGGGTTCCCATCACTGCAGATGCCGCATTGATCCGCTTGTCTATCTCAGCATCCACTCTTCCCTCACTCGTGAAAAAGACTCCGAGGTACTTGAACTCCTCCACTTGGGGCAATATCTCCTCCCCAACCCTAGAGATGGCACTCCACCCTTTTATGAAGGAGAACCATGGACACAACATCCCGAGTTGAGGTCAGCAGCACACCATTCTCACCATACACGCTTTTGACAGTGCACTGCTTCCCCCTCCTGAGGTGGCGAAGGGTGGTCAGAATTGCTTTTAAGCCATCTGGAAGTCGTTTTCTATTGCCTCCCCCAACGCCTCCCATGTCCGAGTTTATATTTTGGGCCTCCTGCCAAGCAATAACCAAGATGAAGCTGACCATGAAGTACCTTGCCTGGCAAGCGTTCTTCTGGCATCCTGAGAACGTGGCCTAGCCAGCGAAGTTAGTGCTGGGTGACTGTAGCCTCCACACTGGTGCAGTTGGTCTTGCAGAGTATTTCAGTGTGGGGGACTCTGTCCTTCCAGGATATCCCCAGGATGCATTGTAAGCACCTGATGTGGAAGGCCTCCAGCATCCTGAGGTGGCGGCTGTACAGGGTCCACGCTTCACAGCTGTAGAGGAGGGTCGTCATGACCACAACTAAATAGACCGCTACCTTGGTATGTAGCTTTTTGTTCTGGAAAACCCTTCCCCTGAGTCTGCCAAAAGATGCTGACACCTGCTTGATCCTGTTTTGAATCTCCCTGTCGATACTGCAATCGTCAGAGAGAAATTTGCCAAGGTATTTAAGAGTCCACTACTGCAAGTGGTTTATTGTCGATGGTGAAGGTTTGTGGATGACGTGGAGGAGTGGATGCCCACTGGCATATTACCTCGGTTCTTGCCACGTTGACAGAGAGGCCCAGTCTACCATAGGCACTTGCAGCAGCTGAGTGAGTAGCTTGCAGCACTTCCAGTGTGTGGGCCCCAACTGCGCAGTCATCTGCGTATTGGAGTTCGATGACTTGCATTAGTGTGACTTTTGTGACTGCTTGGAGCCTCCGAATGTTAAACAGGTTCCCGTCAAGTCGTAAGCCGACGGTAACCCCACTGCCCTTCTTGATAGTTTCTTGGGCCGTAGATGGTTTTCACTGCATCGTGAAAGTTGTGCATATCATTTTTGTTGGCATGAGATTGTATTTCAGCTGCCTTTGATATTCATCACCCACTCACCACAACCCCACTTCAGGGCACGCAATTTTGACTGCACCTCCCTTCTGGATTTTCGCCATTGCTGTCGCAGCACAGCTGAAGTGGGGTTGTGGAGTACAGCATTGTGTGCTGTGTGCATGTGTTTGAGCATGGTGGTTATTGTGGCTGTGTTGTCATCAAACCAGTCCTGATGCTTTCTGCGCTTATAGCCAATAGATTGGGATGCTACCTCATAGAGCCTGGAGCTGATAGAGGTCCATTTGTCATCAATGGAGTCATCGCTCTCCAGAATATGCTCGATGTCTTCCAGGTTTTTGGCCAGAAAGAGACGGAGATTGTCCCGAGCCATAGGCTCTACTGGTACAGTCAAGCCTCTTCTTTCCTGACTTTTGAAGACGGATAGCAGGGCATACTTGCACCCAGAGCCTGGTTATGATGAGCCGGTGGTCGGTCCAACACTCCTCTCATTGCACCAGTTAGTGATACGTCTTTTATGTCCGAGTGTCTCACAATGGCGTAATCAATCAGGTGCCAATGTTTGGAGCGTGGGTGCATCCAGGATGTTTTGTGCTTATTTTTTAGTTGGAATATGGTGTTTGTGATGGTCAAGTCATGGTCAGCACAGAGGCTTAGCAGCCATAGGCCATTAGCATTGGCTTGTCCAATGCCATGCCTGCCAATAACACTACTCCACACCTTGTTGTCCTTCCCCACTCTGGCATTGAAATCGCCCAACAAGAAGATCTTGTCCTCCTTAGGTATGCGATGGAGGCCCTCAACTAATGCCCGGTAGAAGCGGTCCTTAACATATGCCTTTGATGGTAGCGTCGGTGCATAGGCACTAAGAAGGGTGGCGTATCTTTTCTTAGCCAGAGGAATCCTGAGTGACATGAGCCTTTCACTTATGCCAACCGGTGTTTCTGGGAGTTTTCGTAGGAGGCTGTTTTTTATTGCAAGTCTCACACCGTGCTGATGCTCCCCTCCTGGAGAGTCTCCTTTCCAGAAGAAAGTGTAACCTTGACCTTCTTCCTTCAGGGATCCTTCATCCAGAAGTCTAGTTTCACTAAATGCAGCAATATCAACATTGTAGCGGTTAAGTTCCGCTGCAATGAGTACAGTTCTCCGCTGGGGTCTATCAGTGGTGATGCTAGTGTCCAGGAGTGTCCTTATGTTCCATGATGCCAGTTTAAGAGGGATTACTTTCTTTGTTTTATTTTCTACCGCTGAGTGGAATTCCCGACAGGTGCGGTAGCCTGTCCAGGATGTTTTTGAGTGGGCAATGTTTGGGCCACCTCTTCTAGGCCCTTCCCCATTTAGGGTGAGCAGTGCAATCCTAAATAGTGCTGCTCAGACATACAGAATCTGCCGATAGCAGCTGCCACTCAATTTCAGCTACTAGTGACCATAGATAGCCCTGTATCGCTGGTGTGCAGGGTTCTGACTAGGAGCTTCTGGTGCATTCGTACCTGCTCCTGTTATCAGGCACCCCATCGCCACCAGACTTGGGATCATATTCGGTAGCTGGTCTCACCAAGGCAGAGATGAATACCTGCGCATAGGAGCTTGTTTAGAGTGCCACTGGGGGTGCGCATGTCCCAGCAGCACTTCTTTCACTGTGAGAGGGTGGGATCCAGTGGTAAGGGGAACCCAGGACGACCGGCACTCTTCCACAGTTGGAGGAGGCTGCCGGAGCTCCAGTTTTTCGGAGGACCGCCTGTCGTGTGCCGCCAGACATGTTGCTTTTCTCTCAGGGTGTGCTCCCCTCGCCTTTGTCTTCCTAGACTTACCCACAAGGCAGCAAGTCTTCACCGTATCCCTGGCTAGGGGGCAGTCAGGTACTAGGCCTTTTCCAAGGGCCACCTGGGGTAACAGTAGTAAAGGGGTTAACCTCCTAGAGCCCCAAGACCCCAAAGAGGAGCCTCCACTGCCGGATGCACTTTGACGTCATGCCCAGGACATACATACATACATACAGTACACACACACACACGGTACATACATCCACATGCACGTTCACTGTACAAACATACGTACATACATACTGTACAAACGCATGCACATATGCATACATACTCATGTATACAACATCGCCTCAACAAACATATAATAATGTTGTCACCCTATATGTATTTGTTTAGGTGAGCTTGTGTCCTCCTGCCAAGAATGAAAGCTACACAGAGAGACTGCTGCGTCTCGAGGAGGACAAGAAGTCTCTGGTACTACAGGTACGTCATTCATTAGATGTGGGATTAAAGCAATATATCCAATATTGTTTAATTATTCATTATCGATCTGATGGCTGTAAAGTCTAAATAGGCAGTTTTCAAAGGGGAATTATTCCTATGAATATAGTGAAGGTTGGGTCAACCGACTGAACTAAATGATGCTCCATTTCTTAATATATCAAATTCTTACAAGCATTTTGCTTTCAAGACAAACACCTCACTGTTTTTAGGAGAGCAATGTAGTCTGTGTTGGACTTCATCAAGTCAGGTGTATGCTAATGACTTGCTGGTTTTAGCCTCGCTGCTCTACAAGCTAGCCAAGCTAGGTACACCTCAGACATCGTCATTATCTGCCTGTTTGGTCTCGTAATGGCGATTTTAATTGTAGTCCTTCAACACAACCATCTGCTCTCTGCAAACCACACTTGCTTACTTCTGTGTTCCAATTTGAATTGAGTTTGCTAAGAGTTAGACTTTCAGCCAATTTTGTAGGTATACAACTAAAAGTCATGGATATTCTTACCTGGTGTTAACTTGCTGGCATGCTACGTGTTAGGTCAGGGGTCGGCAACCCAAAATGTTGAAAGAGCCATATTGGACCAAAGAATCGTGTTGGCGGCGCGCACGGTCGGTGCGGCTTTGAGCTCTTCTTTTCAGTGCTTTTTGTTCATGTTTTTGTTAGTATGGTTTTGTTTGTCAACTACAGTCAGTCGCGCAAAGCCTGTCTGCAGCCGACAAGCTCTCGTAGGCATTGGATTGCGGACGGAACAAGCGATAAACAAGGACTTTATACACTGGCACAACATACCGCAGGACATAGCCCGCAGACCGTGGATTGTCATACCTGCAGGCAGGAGGAGACGTCGGCACAGGAGAGAAGACAAAAGTGAGGCTGCCGAGCAAGCCTTCTCCTGCAGCTTAGAAAGCGGCCACACAAACCACCGCTTCCCGGCATTTTTCTCTCTAATGTCAGATCCATGGTGAACAAAATGGATGAGCTGAAACTGTGGACGGCAGGTAACAGACTCATCCAGGACTGTTGCGTTACGGTGATAAGCGAGTCTTGGCTCCATTCATCTATACCAGACACAGCTATTGAGCTAACAGGGCGCACAGTACACAGGCAAGACAGAAATGGCCACTCCGGGAAAAGTAGAGGAGGGGGCGTGTGCATATACGTGAATCACAGCTGCTGCACTAACACCACCATCATTGACAGCCACTGCTCTCCAGATCTACAGTATGTGACTGTGATTCCACCTTGCCTAAAGTCCTCCACAATAATCCCCCTGCCACAGAAGGTAAACGCCAGCAGCCCAAATGACTACCAGCCAGTAGCTCTTACACCAACCATCATGAAGTGTTTGGAGAAACTGGTCCGAAGACATATCACCGCTATCATACCACCTGCACTCGACCCTCACCAGTTTGTATATAGAGCAAAACAATCTACAGAGGATGCCATAGCAACGGTTCTCCATTCCACACTTACACATCTGGAAAAGCCAAGGAGCTATGTCAGGCTGCTCTTCATGGACTTCAGTAGTGCCTTTAACACCATTCTGATCCCCAAGCTGCTGGAGTTAGGCCTGTCTCAACAGATCTGTTACTGGATCAAGGACTTTCTAACGGACCGCCCTCAGAGAGTGAAGGTCGGACACCATCTTTCCTCAACCCTCAGCGTCAGCACGGGTGCCCTACAAGGCTGTGTTTTGAGCCCCTTGCTCTTCAGCCTTTACAACTACGACTGTATTCCCATCCATCCGAGCAATTCCATCATCAAATTTGCGGATGATACTCCAGTGGTGGGGCTCATCACAGAAGGGGACGAGACTGCCTATAGAGAAGAGGTGAAGGCACTGTCAGACCACTATGCCAAAAACAACCTCATTCTCAACCCCACAAAGACCAAGGAACTGATTGTTGATTTCAGGGAAAAAAAATGCATCCATCCAGCCCAACATGACCTGGAAAAGCAACATCACCTTTGAGCTTACGCCAGTGAGTGAAAGCCGAGGCAATGTTGATCCTGACTGCCCTTTTATCCGGGTAATCTCCGTTTTCCTTTTTTTGTCTCCTCAGACAAACCTTTTTGTTTCTTTGGGTGTTTTGGGGCTTCGACCATGTTAGCAGAAATTGCACGTAGGCGTTCTTCTTCTTTTTGTTTTCTGGCGGCACGTCGGCGTCCGTATCAACTTCTGTCTTTTTAATGAACGAGGAAAGGGGGAGTGACGTATCCCGTAAAACAAGTCAGCACATTTATAGTTTTTTGTGTGGCAGGGTTCCTGCCACCCTTTTCAATGTCATGAAGTGCCAGCAAAAGAGATACAGACCCCTCAAGCCATGACAAAAGTGTCATTTAACTAATGTATCATCCCAAGATTTACAAGCATATTTTTTATTTTATTTTATTTTTTTCTTTAGTTTATTTGGAACATGAACACACTTACATCATAATACATCACACAATTTCATATTATTTCATTTTACATCATGCCCGAAAAGGAGTCGGAAGAAGCAAAGCTTATTTAATCCTACCCCTTTCCCACTTCAAGCGTTTACAAATATATAGAATCATTTACTGACTTTTTTATATAATAAAATAACATCTATGAATTAGTATACAACAGTTTTGTAATATGTAATTAATTAATTAATTCAGTCATTATTAACATTCTGAGATGAAGAATATCTTATTTTCAATAAGGTTGAAAGTATTTCTCATAATTCTTCTTTTTTGTACTCTGTAAGCACTATTATTTTGAACAACCTCTTAAACTGGATCATATCAGTACAATTTTTAACTTCTTTACTTAATCCATTCCATCATTTAATTCCACATACTGATATGCTAAAAGTTCTAAGTGGTGTACGTGCATATAAATGTTTTAAATTATTTTTAAAAATTTTAAAACGTTCTTTAGTGCTGCTTTAGTTTATGAATATCAATGCAGTTTTACATTACTTTTCATTTGACTGAACAAGCATTCATTAATTGCAACTTTTAAAAACAGTGCATTTGTAATAAGAAACTGTTTACCGTATTTTCCGCACCATAAGCCGCCCTGGGTTATAAGCCGCGCCTTCAATGAACGGCATATTTCAAAACTTTGTCCACCTATAAGCCGCCCCGTGTTATAAGCCGCATCTAACTGCGCTAAAGGAATGTCAAAAAAACAGTCAGATAGGTCAGTCAAACTTTAATAATATATTAAAAACCAGCGTGATGTGGGCGCGCATGGAGTCGTATATCAACATGGACGGAGCTGCGTGAAAAAAGCCACCCGGCCTCTTCGCGTAAACTTACCTTAACCACTCGCTCATCTTTTCTTCATCCATCCCTTCGAGTTAGCTTTTATGATGATGCCGGCTGGAAAGGTCTCTTTTGGCAAGGTCTTCCTTTTGAATATCACCATGGGTGGAAGTTTCTGGCCATTAGCATGGCAAGCTAGAACCACAGTGAAGGATGACTTCTCATTCCCTGTGGTGCGAATATTCACCGTACGTGCTCCCGTTGTATCCACAGTGCGGTTCACAGGAATATCAAAAGTCAGTGGAACCTCGTCCATGTTGATAATGTTCTCTGGCCGGATCTTTTTTTCAGCTATCTTGTTTTTACAATATGCACGGAAAGTAGCCAGCTTTTCTTGAAAGTCTTTAGGCAGTTGCTGTGAAATAGTAGTCCGTGTGCGGATGGAGAGATTGCGTCTTTTCATGAACCGGAAACCTGTCGCTTAGTAGGAGCCATTTTGTGGTCTTTACAGATGTAAACACACAAAGGAAATGAAACGTAATATCCGCGCGCTTCTTCTTCTTCTACGCGGGCGGGTGGTTGCTTACAGTAGAAGAAGAAGCGCTTCCTGTTCTATGGGGGCGGGTGCTTACCTTGGCGGTTGCTTGCGTAGAAGAAGAAGCACTTCCTCTTCTACGGGGAAAAAAGATGGCGGCTGTTTACCGTAGTTGCGAGACCGAAACTTTATGAAAATGAATCTTAATATTAATCCATATATAAAGCGCACCGGGTTATAAGCCGCACTGTCAGCTTTTGAGTAAATTTGTGGTTTTTAGGTGCGGCTAATAGTGCGGAAAATACGGTAATTAATTCCCATTACACTTATTAAATTAATGGAAATGTGTGCAAAACTAGAACATAAGTGCGCTAAAATAAAGGAATTGGTCAGATCTCTCGGTGAGGTGGCTCGCTGCAGTCAGACACATTTTAGAAATGTCTTCATTACTTTATTTACAATAAATAATCAATTATTGACGTTTTCTAATCGATTTTAGAATCGCCCATGTCAGCATTACGATGCATTTAAAAAATGATTATTTCCCCCACCTGTAATTATTACAGTGTAGGAAATATATTACAGACAGGTAAAAAATGAAAAATAAGTTAGTGAAAGAGAAGGTTAGTATAGCAGAAAAGGGTCTTTTAAAATTGCATGTAAGGTACAAAATAATTCATAAATTTTTGAAAAGACATGGTTAAATCAAATCATTTAGAGTAGGGTAGCATCTCTATTCACACTATTTCAGAAGGTGGGGGTAATGCACACCACAAAGTTGCTTGCCAACTGCCATTAAAAGAAGAAGAAGAAGGAGGAGAGCGGTGTTGGCGTCTCAAAGCATCCTTCACACACAACATTTAAAACCCACTCAGCATTCTCCTGCTTGCTAAAAGAGGCTAACTACCCACTTTTGTTCACTGCTGTTTCTCCTTGAATTCCCGAGTGAATATGTACTGTACGGCTGCTATAAGTCTATTATTGTTGTTAACATGAGGCCAGTTCACAATGTGTGTGTGTCACTTACAGCCTTCTAAGTATAAATTAGACCGTCCCTAAAGCGTTGTTGCTCAAACATTTTCATTTCAAGTTATTTTCTTAACTCCTTAACAGTGTGCAAATGTAACCAAATGGAGCCAACACTGTCAGTTACAAATCTTGGAAGGGTCAATTCAGGACAAACAGAGTCCCTGGAATCCACTTTGAGAAGCACAGAAAAACCAGATTGAGTGGCCACGGTGCTGCAGGTGAGGACATCGCTCTAAAGTCAAGGAAATCATTATGATATTTGATTAGTATTACAACCGGCCCGCAGGCCACAGCCGCCTGCTGCTGTTTTGCACGCACCAATACTCCATTGGTGTAGGAATTTTCAAAATGGAGTCCCTTGGACCCCATCAAGTCATACAAATGGGGTCCCACAGTAAATGTTGTAAATGTATGCATTATGCTGTGCAATCATTTTCATAAACATTGAACCAGTCCGGCCCACGGCTGCCAGCAAATTTGTTTTTTTTTGGCATCTTTGACATCCCTGGTCTAAAGTTATAAATCAAAGTTAAAACGGGCCAAATCGATGTTTAAAAAGGTCCAAAAAATGTTGAACGCATCATGAAACTAAAGTCTCACTCTCGTCAATTTCAAAAACTTTGCAGCCCTGGTTCATATTTTACAATGTCAGCTCATTTTGGAGGTATTAAACCAAATATCATTAATATTGTTACTTTCAAAGTATGGGAAATTGTGGAAAAATATGGATAGGGTTTGTGTTTAATTGTTGTGTTTGTTTAAGGGGAACTGCACCTTTTTTTAGAATGTTGCCTATCATTTACAATTATTATGAGAGACAAGAAGTGTACAAATCAGCTTGTTCTTGGCAGCAATCAATTTGACCTCTAAATCACTTTAAAAATGCATTCAAAAATTGTCAACAATACTTCATTTACGTTCTGCCACCTGTATAATAACCAAACTCTAGCGACGTTGTTATTGTAAGTGTGAACACTGAGGAACTCTTTTTCTAGCGTAGTAAGTCATAAGTTAGCTTCGAAGTCAGCACGAATCGCATTTGAGTTTGTATCACACAACACAAAGCGATAGGACACCAATCTGTACTGACTGAAAAATATGAATAATCATCTGTGAGTATTAGCCCAAATGTCATGTTTTGTTTATGTACTGTAGTTGTAACAACACACATGTCCAGCTGCATGTATCATATTCAATTTTAAAGTGTGACTCACTCGATGGACAGTTGTGCGTTGGTCCAGCTGGCCGGGGAAGTTTTTTCTTGTTTATTTGGTTAAGTGCTCCATTTATGTCAAAATAGCATGGTTTAAATTTCCACACTCACAGCGCCAAAGACACGTCGACCTCACTCTCTCACCTTCCGTCTGGTTCAATGTCTCACGCTTATAGAAGCAGTGGTTCATCCTCTGTATATTCAGCTTCAAAAAGATAATCCTCATAAATGTACTGATGGATGAGTGATGTAACAGTGGAACATGAATGCATGAAGAGAATCAGAATCAGAATCAGAATCAGCTTTATTGTCATTACGCAAGGTAACGAGATTGAGGCCATTCCATACAGTGCGATGTGTGCATGCTAGAAAAACAATGTGCAAATATATAAAAATATAAAAAATGTAGAAGTGCAATGAATATGGTGTGAAATGAATATATACATGAAAAAAACAAAAACAAAAACAGGGTGGTTGGTGGAATGGGTTATTGCACCGAAGAGAAGGCAGTTATGAGGGACAATGGGGCAGTCCGTTCAGGATGGTTATGGCCCTGGGGAAGAAGCTGTTCTTTAGCCTGTTTGTTTTGGTTTTAATGCACCTGTAGCGCTTCCCAGAGGGCAGCAGGTGGAACAGGTCAGAGCCAGGGTGGGTGCTGTCCTTGATGATGGCACTGGCTCTGTTGAGGCAGCGGGAGGTGTAGATGTCCGTCAGAGAGGGGAGAGGGCGGCCGATGATCTTCTGAGCCGTCTTGACCACTCTTTGCAGCCTCTCCCTGTCTGCTGCAGTGCAGCTGCCGTACCATACCGTAATACAGTAGGTCAGCAGGCTCTCGATGGACGAGCGGTAGAAGGTCAGCAGCAGGTCAGGCTTCAGGTTGTACTTCCCGAGGACTCTAAGGAAGTGTAGCCGCTGCTGAGCCTTCTTGATGATTGATGTGGTGTTGACTGTCCAGGAGAAGTCATTAGAGATGTGGACTCCAAGGTACCTGAAGGTGTGGACCCTCTCTACACGCTCGCCGTTGATGTAGAGGGGGGCAGGGTCGGTGCTGCTCCTCCTGAAGTCGACGATGATCTCTCTGGTCTTGCTGGTGTTGAGAGCGAGGTTGTTCTCCGAAGACCAGGCCGTCAGCTTCAGGACCTCCTCTCTGTAGGCAGCCTCGTCACCCCTGGAGATGAGCCCGACCACTGTGGTATCGTCGGCGAACTTGACGGTAAGGTTGTCACTGTGGGCCGGACTGCAGTCATGGGTGTAGAGGCAGTAGAGGAGGGGGCTCAGCACACAGCCCTGTGGGGAGCCGATGCTCAGCGTGCGGGAGGATGAGAGGTGCGGGCCAAGTCTCACATTCTGGGGTCGGTCCGTTAGGAAGTCCCTTATCCAGGCGTTTGTGAGAGGGGGGAGGCCAAGAGTGTCCAGTTTATTGCAGAGTCTGTCCGGGATTATTGTATTGAAGGCAGAGCTATAGTCCACAGAGAGCATCCGGACGTAGCTCTGCTGCTGCTCCAGGTGGTTCAGAGCAGAGTGGAGAGCAACAGCGATGGCGTCCTCTGTGGACCTGTTCGCCCGGTATACGAACTGGTGGGGGTCGAAGTCTGGAGGGATATGGTCCTTGATGTGCTGGAGAACAAGTCGCTCGAAGCACTTCATGATTACCGGAGTGAGGGCCACTGGTCGGTAATCATTCAGGCTGGTGATGGGAGACTTCTTCGGCACCGGGATTATTGTAGATGACTTCAGGCAGGATGGGATGACTGCCTGAGCCAGGGAGAGGTTGAAGATCCTGGTGAGGGGGGGAGCGAGCTGGTGGGCGCACGTCCTGAGCACCTTTCCAGGTACTCCGTCTGGTCCGGTAGCCTTCCTGGGGTTCACAGCCAGGAGCACTCGTCTGACACTGTGCTCCTGTACAGTGAGTGGAGTGGCGCCGGAGCCCGGTGGGGGCGGGGGCAGGGCTGGAGCAGATGAGTGTCGCTGGGGGGTTTCGAAACGGGCAAAGAAACAGTTAAGCTGATGGATGTGTGATGTAACAGTGGAACATGAATACATGAAGTGATGGATGTGTGATGTCATGAATGTGTCCATCATCAGGTGAGTGCACTGACTGATCAAGTGCAGGCCCAAGGCGAGAAGATCAGATATCTAGAAAGCTCCTTGGAGGACCACAGACGGAAGCTAGCGTCCACAGAGGAAATGCTTCAACAGGTAACTTCTTCCATTATTTTGCTTGATCAATCATTCATATTTATCAATCATTCATATTTATCAATCATTCATATTTATCAATCATTCATATTTAATTGAAGTACTTTTGCAAAGTGCTTCCAGTTGTTTGCTTTTGGCTTAGAAATCATGAAGAAGTGCTCCAACTTATGCAGACAATAATGTTAGACTTAGACAAACTTTATTGATCCACAAGGGAAATTGTTCCACACAGTAGCTCAGTTACAAAGGATGGAAAGGGTAAGGATGGAAAGGATAATTGTCCAACACTACCTGTCGACATCATTTTTAGGTCCAAAACTAAACTAAACTTTAACCCTACTCAAATGGAATGCCTTTTTTATAACTTTATAAAGGCTGGTGAGAAAACAATTTGATGCATGATTGTTCTAATTAGGGTAGCAAATAAATGTCAGCTGACCTGTGGGGGGCGTGGCCACACACTCATGGTTAATGGCATTTTAATGGCTGCTTATCCTGCTCAAAGCCACAATCAAGTTCCATTGCAAACTTGACAGCCAGCTGTCCTTCTTAAACCAATGCTATGTCCACGTGTGTGTGTGTGTGTGTGTGTGTGTGTGTGTGTGTGTGTGTGTGTGTGTGTGTGTGTGTGTGTGTGTGTGTGTGTGTGTGTGTGTGCGTGTGTGTCCCTCAGGGTGATAAGTGATGAAGGTTTAGTTGAGGCTGCAGTTTGGACATCATTTGATGGTCATGTGGTTTGTATGGCGTTGTGATTCGTCTGTGACAAAATAGTGTGTGGATATGATTGAATTCAAGTTTAGGGACAAGCTACTTACTTCAATGCAACATGCCGTATTTTCCGGACCATAGGGCGCACCGGATTATAAGGCGCACTGCAGATGAGTGGTCTATGTTCAATCTTTTTTCAGAGCACTGCATTATAGTCTTTTTTTTTTTCTTGTGGTCTACATAACATGTAATGCTGCTTCTTTGCTCAAAATGTTGCATAGATGATGTTTTACACATCATCTTCAACTCACTTTCTGACAGTCTCTTCAGGATGCACCGTTTTGTGGGCGCTCTTATCTACGTGCCTCCACTTGGACAGCGTCATCTTTGTTGTAGCGGTGTAGCGTGCAAGGACGGGAGTGGAAGAAGTGTCAAAAGATGGCGCTAACTGTTTTAATGACATTCACACTTTACTTCAATCAATAACGGAGCAGCATCTCCTCATCCGTGGCTCACTAGTGCAACAACAACACCCGGAATGTGTCCCGTGACCGGAACTCTCTAATAAGTAAAGTTCCTTGGGTGAATAATATAAAAAACTCTACTGCACCGGTATGTTTTAGTGCTTTCATGGTGAGTTTACTGACAGATATAAGTAAGAACTTTACACTACTTTATATTAGAAATGGCAACAGTGGAGGATGAATGTCACATAACAAGAAGATAGAGAGAAAGAAAAAGATTATCGACTACGGAGTCATCACAGATTACAAAAGCGGACGCGCGCAATTTTCAGGACTTATACAGATCCCAAATACAGATCAGCAGGTACCAGAAGGTAAGAAAAGTTGCTTTTGCATAACATTGCGAAACAAAACAGCAGATAATATGTTTTACCTTATACACACACCATAATAATACTCCTATGTTGAAGCACAGTACAATCCATCAAGCGGGTGTGGCTTCATAGCTTACCAAAGTCCTACTAAAACATTTTGATAGATTTTTGAGCGCCGTGTGTAATGTTCTATATTTTCAATGGAACATTTAAAATGTTGGTGTTGTTTACTTGAGTCATATTGCATTCTACACGTTTCTGTTGTGTGTAACTGCCATCGCATTGCAGTCTACACGTAGCTCATATGTTTGACAGCCATCTACTTGTCACACTTATCATTACACCATGTACCAAATAAATAGCTTCAAAAGCAAAACCAGACTTATTCCGTACATTAGGCACACCGGGTTATAAGGCACATAGTCGAGTTTTAATAAATAATAAAGCACTATCTAATAACAATAAAGTACTAATTAGGGACTAACAGTAAAGTACTATTAAATAACTAACAATAAAGCACAAGCTAATAACTAACAATGCAGTTCTAACAATGGCAAACCACTAGAGAATGCTCTTGATCAACATTATGAAAATGAAAAACATTTTTGGGCACACAATCAGACATGATGTGCTTGAAAGTCAACTTCTAAGAGAAAAAGAGGAAGACCAAGACGTATAAGTGTCAACATGGATGAATAAATGCTAGCAGTACTGTCAGGTAACAGTTTAAAACTGCTGTGACGGGCAAATCATGACCTCTAATCTTCAGCCAGAAGATGGAAGTAAATGGTGATGATGGTTTAAATGGTTTGTTATAGTTTATATGAGGTATGAAGTCTGTTTCAAATGAATTCAAGTTTTCTTCAGAAAAACTTGAGTCATTAGGAAGAGGAAGTGAAAGTAGAGCTCGTTGCAAACGTGTGCTTTGTCTGTGTCAGCGAACAAATACAAGTCCTCTTTTTAATCTTTTTTGTCTGCCATTCCACATAAGTTGTATTAATAGACCCAGCGCTGGTGTTTATATTTAGCTTCATGGGGTCTGCGTTCCCAGCCTGGCCGAGAAGAACACTGGACTCAGAAAGTGTTCTCAGAGTCTGGTATAGAAGTGTTGGCTTTGCACAATTCCAGCATGGAATCTGATCCATGAGTTTTTTTCCCAGGAGCTGGTGAGCAAGACCTCGCTGGAGACCCAGAAGTTGGATCTGATGGATGAGGTCTCGTACCTCAAACTGAAGCTGGTTAGCATGGAGGAATCGCACAACACACACACGGAAGAGCCAACGCACACACAGCAGAATAAAGCCCAGGTAAGAAACCTTGTTATTGTGTGTTTGTGTCATGAGAACCTATTCAACAAGAGTCATTTTACTGATACATACTGGACATATCACTAAGTCCAAAAGAAATATATCAACATTCATTTGTGACAGAGACATTTTCTAAATGCATTATATTGTAAAGTGATTTCACTTGAATACTCACTGAAGTGCTTTCACTTTCACTTGTATCCTAGATGTATCTTTACAATGCCTGTTATACCATTTCAACATCAGTCTAGGTCAGTACCTTCATGACTAACAGCCACTAAAAGAACTATTTACATTTTCTAAATTAGACAAGAACAGAACATTGTTTGATGGCAGTGTTTTGGAACAGCGACAGAATGTCAACAAATAACGTTCAACTGAAGCTATTCATTATTTTTTTGTTTAGTTTAGTTTTTGAAACCCCAACACAGCAAACATTGTGACCCCCACAAAGTGGTTATGTGTCCAAATAAGTACTATCCCTTTAAGAAATGACTCCTAATTTCAAATCATAATGTGAATAAAATACACCTGTCACACAAGCACTCTGTTAAAGGGGAAGTGTACTTTTTGGGGGAATTTTGCTTATCGTTCACAATAATCATGAAAGCCATGACGACGCTTACATTGGAATCTATGGGAGCTGTTCAATTCTGCTTCTAGAGCCCTTAAAAAACATCCAAACACCTAAAAAAATCAATTTGTCGTCATGTCTTTCGTAATGATTGTGAACAATTGGCAAAGTTCCAAAAAAGTTCCCCTTTAAGTTTGGTGAGGTGGTTGTTGTGTTACTTTTAGTTGCATTGTGTTTGCCGTAAGAGCTGGACTGTTAATCAAATTGTGATTTCAATTTCAATTATGACCTCTCACCATCATAGAAATATTATCGTGAAATGATATTGTTTGTCCTAAATTGGCCACGCTACGTACATGCACGTTCCCGATCTTGTAACGGTGAAACAAATGAGAGAATGAGGAATGACCCACTTTGCTTTTAGACAAACTTGGTATGCTACTATAAGAGAAGGATCTAAGATAAACTTACGTGTGATTCAAGCACAATCCCTAGGGCCGGAACCGACCCTATCAAGCAAATACTAAACACCTCTGCCACGTCTTCTAGAATCAAAAATTGTGTTAACGTCAAAAGTTGGATGATTGTCGACAAGCCTATGAGTAGACCTGACTGGAGGACTCACAGGTTTGAGTTCAGACACATGCTACATTAGATGCTTTTTGAACAAAGACCATGCTCGAGTTGATGATACGCTGCACCTCATTAGGACCAACAAAACGAGGTGCCGGTTCTGTGGAAGGAAACAACAAGAGGTAAGTCCTTGGATGACAGTCAAACCTTTTCACCTGGAACAAAGGCGGGAGCTTGAATATCAATCAATCATCAATCAACGTTTACTTATATAGCCCTAAATCACAAGTGTCTCAAAGGGCTGCACAAGCCACAACGACATCCTGGGCTCAGATCCCACATCAGGGCAAGAGAAAACTCAACCCAATGGGATAACAATGAGAAACCTTGGAGGGGACCGCAGATGTGAAGGAAAAGTAGGAGGCTGCAACTCATGATTCACACATATAGGAAACTAACCCAGTGACCGAGTTGACAAGGGTGCTACGGGCATATTCGATCTAGGGAAGTTGCTTTGCCCAATTTGTCGGGTCATGATGACCTACACATCAGCCTCTATGCCCTGATTAGCCCAGTCTAGTCTGACTGGCCCTTGGTCTGGGGATGTTATCTAGATGATAAACTCGATGATGCTTTGCAGAAAGCCCTTCACACCGCTGACAAAAGGTATATCCACTGGGGATAAAGTGAAACCAGACCACATGGAGGACCAGCAACTCTGTCGTATTCAAGGATGAGAAGAACATAACAACTGATCTTAGAACAAAACAATCCACAATGGTGTGGACTGTTGGAGGGTGGTAAACCCGTAACAAAGGGAGCATTTTCTTGATTAGTTGGGGAGGGGTCGCAGGAGACCCAATAGGATGACTTGTTTCAGGAGCAAACAGGACAGGCCGAAATGAACTGCTTGCCCTTTGTAGCGCGTGTAAGCCACTGGAAACATTGCCACGTACTCCCGGATGACAAACATCCATCCATCCATCCATCTTCTTCCGCTTATCCGAGGTCGGGTCGCGGGGGCTGCAGCTTAAGCAGGGAAGTCCAGACTTCCCTCTCCCCAGCCACTTGGTCCAGCTCCTCCCGGGGAATCCCGAGGCGTTCCCAGGCCAGCCGGGAGACATAGTCTTCCCAACGTGTTCTGGGTCTTCCCCGTGGCCTCCTACCGGTCGGACGTGCCCTAAACACCTCCCGAGGGAGGCGTTTGGGTGGCATCCTGACCAGATGCCTGAACCACCTCATCTGGCTCCTCTCCATGTGGAGGAGCAGCGCCTTTACTTTGAGCTCCCCCCGGATGACAGAGCTTCTCACCCTATCTCTAAGGGAGAGCCCCGCCACCCGGCGGAGGAAACTCATTTCAGCCGCTTGTACCCGTGATCTTGTCCTTTCGGTCATGACCCAAAGCTCATGACCATAGGTGAGGATGGGAATGTAGATCGACCAGTAAATCGAGAGCTTTGCCTTCCGGCTCAGCTCCTTCTTCACCACAACGGATAGATACAGCGTCCGCATTACTGAAGACGCCGCACCGATCCGCCTGTCGATCTCACCATCCACTCTTCCCTCACTCGTGGACAAGACTCCGAGGTACTTGAACTCCTCCACTTGGGGCAAGATCTCCTCCCCAACCCGGAGATGGCACTCCACCCTTTTCCGGGCATCAGCACGCAATTGCGGCACAATAAACAACCGTCTAGGAGGGCATCCAGTCGCTGCACAGGAATTCTGAAGTGCATCCCCCACCTGGTCCTCACCACTCGGGAGCGAGGAAGGATGATCTCGACCCAGGCTGAAGGAAGTCCAGAAAGAGTATCAGGTTTTCTCTAAAGTAATCCAAGAAGATAGGCTATGGCCAAGTTAAATTTGGTCAGAACCAAGTTGAATTACCTTTCTGAAAAGCTCCTCTAAGGATCATCCAAAGTGCCAGCTCATCTTGAAGGTGAGTGTTGATGCTCATCCCACCCACTCTCTGTTGCCAACATCTGGAAGGCCGTGGAATGTTTGGCCACCGACTTCTTGGCCCAATCCCGATGTTCACCCTCACTCAACACTACAAGCCTTCACTCACTACCACTCGCCTGCACCCACTACCACCACATCCTCCAAATGAAGGAACGCTTTGCAATCTTCCCAAGGAATTGGGTCACCACTTGCTACATCACTGCATAGTTTGAGTTCTGGCACGTAAGCGACTACGTAGCTACGTTGGCACATACGTCCCAACTAGGGTTGTCCTGATACTGATATTTTGGTACCAGTACCGGTACCAAAATGTATATCCATATATATTTCAATGCAATTGAATATTTTTCAAAATAAAGGGGTCCACATAAATGTCATTATTGGCTTTATTTTAACAGACAATCTTATGATAAAATGTATGAATAGACATATGTTTCTTATTACAACAATTTTAGAAGATTGTAATTCAATCAAAAGGCATTAAACACTTTTCTTATTGCAATCAAAGAACACTTTACAATTTTACATATTACATATAGTCTGCCATAATCTAGAATTAGGTTAGAATATAATAGAACCTTTTATTGGCATTGTATTAAATGCTTAATGATTTAGGGTTGCCAATTTGAATTGATGTTGTTAAGGCAAATACAATAATTGGTAAATACAATATACAGCAACAATATGATTTGCTTCAGAGGCGTGATAGGACATACAAATACTGGAAACAATACTATGGCTAAAAGTACACAGATTAGACATGTAGCAGGTAAAACGTACATTGTTAAAGAAATTCAATAGGGGGAATTTGTTACAAAATTCGGTCAATTCACTTGCATTAGTTTACGCTATGTGGACTGCTTTTGACTGTGCTAATAATTGTCAACAAGCCAACCAGCTGTGTGCGCATCTACATATCTACATGTTCACAAGAAGAGATGTTAACTGCATCTACATATCTACATGTGCACAAGAAGAGATGTTAACTGCATCTACATATCTACATGTGCACAAGGGGAGATGTTAAAGGGGAACATTATCACAATTTCAGAATGGTTAAAACCATTAAAAATCAGTTCCCAGTGGCTTATTATATTTTTCGAAGTTTTTTTAAAAATTTTACCCATCATGCAATATCCCTAAAAAAAGCTTCGAAGTGCCTGATTTTAACCACCCGTCCATTTTCCTGTGACGTCACATAGTGAAGCCAACACAAACAAACATGGCGGAAAGAACAGCAAGCTATAGCGACATTAGCTCGGATTCAGACTCGGATTTCAGCGGCTTAAGCGATTCAACAGATTACGCATGTATTGAAACGGATGGTTGTAGTGTGGAGGCAGGTAGCGAAAACCAAATTGAAGAAGAAACTGAAGCTATTGAGCCATATCGGTTTGAACCGTATGCAAGCCAAACCCACGAAACCGACACGACAGCCAGCGACACGGGAGAAAGCGAGGACGAATTGGGCGATCGCCTTCTAACCAACGATTGGTATGTGTTTGTTTGGCATTAAAGGAAACTAACAACTATGAACTAGGTTTACAGCATATGAAATACATTTGGCAACAACATGCACTTTGAGAGTGCAGACAGCCCAATTTTCATCAATTAATATATTCTGTAGACATACCCTCATGTCAGCAGGCCAGGGAAGCTAGGGTCGATATTCTTCTCTTGATCATCTTGGGTGGCATAAGGGACGGTGTGAGCCAAGACATCCAGGGGGTTTAGCTCGCTCGTCTGCGGGAACAAACTGCCGCCATTGCTTGCCGTGCTACCGAGGTCCTTTGTCCCTGAATTGCTCACACACTCCGGCAGATTCAATGGGGGTCTGGCGGCAGATTTCTTTGACTTTATGGTTGTAAATGCATCTGCTTTGAGTGTCGCAGGATATCCACACATTCTTGCCATCTCTGTCGTAGCATAGCTTTCGTGGGTAAAGTGTGCGGAACAAACGTCCAATTTCTTGCCACTTTGGCATCTTTGGGCCACTGGTGCAACTTGAATCCGTCCCTGTTGGTGTTGTTACACCCTCCGACAACACACCGACGAGGCATGATGTCTCCAAGGTACGGAAAACAGTCGAAAAAAACGGAAAATAACAGAGCTGATTTGACTCGGTGTTTGAGAAAATGGCGGATTGCTTCCCGATGTGACGCCACGTTGTGACGTCATCGCTCCGAGAGCGAATATTAGAAAGGCGTTTAATTCGCCAAAATTCACCCATTTAGAGTTCGGAAATCGGTTAAAAAAATATATGGTCTTTTTTCTGCAACATCAAGGTATATATTGACGCTTACATAGGTCTGGTGATGATGTTCCCCTTTAACTGCATCTACATATCTACATGTGCACAAGGGGGATGTTAACTGCATCTACATATCTACATGTGCACAAGGGGGATGTTAACTGCATCTACATATCTACATGTGCACAAGGGGGATGTTAACTGCATCTACATATCTACATGTGCACAAGGGGGATGTTAACTGCATCTACATATCTACATGTGCACAAGGGGGGATGTTAAGTGCATCTCCAGTCACTCTTTAAAGTCAGTGTGCAGGTCTGAATGCTGAAATGTTTATCTAAGTTTGAAGCAAAGGTGGTCATGCTGTAATGCCACCTTTGGCAAGTTTTTAAAGCACAGCTTGCAGCGCCGCACTTCTGTGTTTGAAGCGTCACTTTTAGTTTTGAAATCCAAATACCTCCATATTGAGCTTCGCACATGCTCGTTAATAACCAGTAGAATTTAATAACCAGTATAATTAATAACAAGCATAAATAACTAGTAGAATTGCCATTTTTTTATGAGGGGCCATTAGGGACATTATTCAGAATTACCTCTTACATACACTACTGAAATGCTCTCACATAAACAACTGAAATGTTTTTCTCTCACACACCCTACTGAAACACTCTTATACACACTACTGAAATGCTCTTAAATACACTACTGAAATGCTCTCACATAAACAACTGAAATGTTTTTCTCTCACACACCCAACTGAAACACTCTTATACACACTACTAATATGCTCTTAAATACACTACTGAAATGCTCTCACATAAACAACTGAAATGTTTTTCTCTCACACACCCTACTGAAACACTCTTATACACACTACTGAAATGCTCTTAAATACACTACTGAAATGCTCTCACATAAACAACTGAAATGTTTTTCTCTCACACACCCTACTGAAACACTCTCATACACTACTGAAATGCTCTTATGTACACTACTGAAACACTCTCATACACACTACTGAAACACTCTTATAAACACTACTAAAACACTCTTATACACACTACTGAAACACTCTTATAAACGCTACTGAAATGCTCTTACATACACTACTGAAACACTCTTATAAACACTACTAAACACTACTAAAACACTCTTATACACTACTGAAACACTCTTATAAACGCTACTGAAATGCTCTTACATACACTACTGAAACACTCTTATAAACACTACTAAAACACTCTTATACACACTACTGAAACACTCTTATAAACGTTACTGAAATGCTCTTACATACACTACTGAAACACTCTTATAAACACTACTGAAACACTCTTACATACACTACTGAACCACTCTTATAAACACTACTGAAACACTCTTACATACACTACTGAAACACTCTTATAAACACTACTGAAACACTCTTACATACACTACTGAAACACTCTTACATACACTACTGAAACACTCTTATAACACTACTGAAACACTCTTATAAACACTACTGAAACACTCTTACATGCACTACTGAAATGCTCTCACATAAACAACTAAAATGTTTTTCTCTCACACACCCTACTGAAACGCTCTCATAAACACTACTGAAATGTTTTCTCTCACGCACGCACACACACACACACACACCTGGAATTATTTTTCACTAGTATGTATAAACGGATTTCACCTGTGTGTGTGTGTGCTTTTTACACGTGCGTGTGAGAGACAACAATTTCAGTAGTATGTGTGCAAAGATTTCAGTAATGTATGTAAGAGGTAATTCTGAATAATGTCCCTAACGGCCCCTCATATTTTTTGCCCTTCTTCCTCTCAACTCTGTTTCTCAACACTCATTGGCCTCGGCTTGGCAATGTCACTCACCGCTGCACGGCAGCATCTGTGGATGAAAAAATATCTGCATTTTTCAAAGGCAGTAGTCATTTGTTTGATGGCACTGGTGAAAAAAGAATGTGTAGAATGTGATGTCGGCTCACGGAAGATAAAATGGTCTTGTCTTGTCGGATGAACCACTTGCCATGGCTTTAGACATGGGATTTCCATAATGTATCCTTTTCTTTCTACATTTCTGCTCACTATTTTTGAGCTTGTGGCTCAACAGCAGAGGTGGGTAGTAACGCGCTACATTTACTCCGTTACATCTACTTGAGTAACTTTTGGGATAAATTGTACTTCTAAGAGTAGTTTTAATGCAACATACTTTTACTTTTACTTAAGTATATTTATAGAGAAGGAACGCTACTTTTACTCCGCTACTTTTATCTACATTCAGCTCGCTACTCGCTACTCATTTTTATCGATCTGTTAATGCACGCTTTGTTTGTTTTGGTCTGTCAGACAGACCTTCAAAGTGCCTGCCTTACTGGTGACGTTTCATTTCGTTCCACCAATCAGATGCAGTCACTGGTGACGTTGGACCAATCAAACAGAGCCAGGGGTCACATGACCTGACTTAAACAAGTGGAAAAACTTATTGGGGTGTTACCATTTAGTGGTCAATTGTACGGAATATGTACTGTACTGTGCAATCTACTAATAAAAGTTCCAATCAATCAATCAAAAGTGTGAAGGAAAAAAGATACGTTTTTATTTCAACCGTACATCCCGTCAAAAGCCTAAAGACTGACTGCACAGTTCCTGTCTTCACAATAAAAGTGCCGCTCCATCGCGCCTGCGCTTTCAAAACAAGAGTCTCCGAAAGCCAGCGCAAACAAGCTAGCAAGCTAAGGAGTTTGACGCCAATGTATTTCTTGTAAAGTGTATAAAAACGAATATTGAAGCTGTACAAATAAGATGCCAAAAACCAACCACTTTCATGTGGTATTAGACAGAAAGGAGGAACTTTTCTTCTCCTCCATTTGAAAACGTGAACGTTACCATCACTACTGTCTGATTACAATCAACGCAAGTCATCAGAATCAGGTAATACACCAACTTATATTCTAGTCTTCATGAAAGAAAGGAATCTATATGTTAAACATGCATGTATATTCATTAAAACATCTTTAACATGTAAACAAAAACAGCAAAATAAATACATATATATATATATATACTTATATACTGTATATATCAATGTATGTATATATATATATATATATATATATATATATATATATATATATATATATATATATATATATATATATATATATATATATATATGATATGAGTGTGTATGTTACTCATCAGTTACTCAGTACTTGAGTAGTTTTTTCACAACATACTTTTTACTTTTACTCAAGTAAATATTTGGGTGACTACTCCTTACTTTTACTTGAGTAATAAATCTCTAAAGTAACAGTACTCTTACTTGAGTACAATTTCTGGCTACTCTACCCACCTCTGCTCAACAGTAACTAAACGCCACGACATACCAAGGGTAAAAAAAACGGAGTCGGGACGATGTTAAAAGAACATTATTTTCTTTGGCGACCCTAAAAACAACAAATGCATTTTTAGGTCCAGACATATATTCATCCAACTTGGTGGAAACAAATACCAATGGCAACTTTGCTGACAAATAACTCTGGACGTCTGTTGCTCAAACCTCCAACTCTCATTCTGCAGCAAATAGTCGGTGTTATGTGAAGTCTTACCTTCCTTTAACACCAACTATTTTGCAAAACTTCCATGTGGCAAACCAGCACAAATAAAGGAACGTATGGCAAAGACTGTCATGTTTTGTTTTTTTATTCTGTTTGGAGTGATTTTTTATTTTTGATGTAATTATAATGTTTGTTTACTTTGTATAAAAGTGGTTCCAACCTCATCTCATCTGCCAATTGAATATTGGTAATCCCTCCAGTTGAACTTTGAATAATGATTATTGACTATAATGATTATTGATACATGTTGTTTCTCCCATTGCTTCATTGCTCTTTTCCCTCAATGTCTTCTGGCTTCTCTCTTCTCGATGGCAGTGTGTGGTAAACCTCATTAGTGAGCTCCAGGAGCAGATGTGCCGCTTCCAGGAGGAGATCAGCACTCGCATTAAAGAGAAGCGAACGCTGGGAGAAGGCGAGAACCAGCAGGAAGAGCCCCCATCCATCCAGGTCCAGGTCCAGGAGCACAGCTCTCAGGTGGACTTAGTAAGAAGTCAGCTGAGCCCGTGTGACTCTGATGGAGGGCTGAGTGCAAATGTAGGAAGACTTGGCAGATGAGCGCACTTTTCACCTGCTATTGAAACTTTTACACTCGCTCTAACAACTTTCATCCTTCTATTGCTTTCTTTCCCTCTGCAACCTTTCCCAAATCTACAATATTGCAGTATTTCCTTCACCTCTCTTGGCTTTGAGTATTTAGGAGATGAACTTCTCATGACTATTTCACGTACAGTGGAACTTGTTTACATTGACTGTGTTTATACTTATACAGTCTGTGGACCAACTGTGTGGTTAGGACTCAAAAGTTGGGCGTGATCACTTCCGATACCTTCATCGGAGCCTTGACTTTTGGCCAATAGCGATAATGATGCGATAAGATTAGCAGGAATCATACAGACTTCTATTATTAGTAGTGTGGAATGCTAGAAAAGGCTTGATCAAGTGAAATTAGTCAAACAGAGAACAATGGTAGGTATGAAACCACTAACCTATTTATTATTAACCGTCTGGAATGAACTTATGCTGTCTTTACGTTGAAATGGTGTGATTTGTTTTTGGCCACAATCATTCATGAAGCTTGTGATACACTACGTTGAATGATGACTTTGTGTGTGTGTGTCTGTGTGTGTGTGTGTGTGTGTGTGTGTGTGTGTGTGTGTTGTTGCGTTTTGGACCAGTTGTTCCTCCCAGGGAATTCAAGTCACAATTCGCTCCCAAGTTCTTTCCGACACTTAAAGCTGAGTTGAAAAACCACCAGAGACAGAATAGGTATTTTGTTGTATATTCTCAAAGCTTTGCCAATATACATTGATTTAGACCAGTCTAACCCTAGAACATTCTATTGCGCCTCCCAAAATGGTCTGTCTTCCCGATCCCACCACCCTCTCTCTCGTCCCATCTCTGTAGACAAAACAAATGCTAGTCAAAACACATTCCAAAGAACTCAAGGTTAACACACACAGTATACTTGCTGACAGAGCATCAAGAGAAGAAATGGAAAACACGAGCTGTTTTCAAATATGACTAAGAAATGAAAGAAGTACAACTTAAATTCGGATATATGTAAAACTCTGCCTCCGACAGTGTACAGCTCCACTCATGGACATTGGAGTGTTACTTTCAAAGGCAAAATTCAAGTATTGCTAGAAAGATCATTTTATATGGGACTTTATTGTATTATATGTATAGTACATGTTCCAAAAAGAAAAAAAAGCATAAAACAGCAGCAGAATTCGAGATATTACAAGTCAAAGTGATGAAGCTTGGTGTTACGCTCATGACTTGGTGTAACTAAACATTACCCTATAAGATGAAGGCAATTGCATTTTATTGATATTTGAAATGTATTCAAGGTTTATAAATGAATATTTAAATATAGCAAATGTAAAAAAGGGAATAAATATTCAAAATAATCTAGTTTGGTTCCGCCATCATGAGCGCAACACAAGGTTGTCAAAGTTTCAACTACAATTCTAAATAAGATGTCAAAAGCAAACTGAAATCAAACACACACGTCTTAAAGATTGATCAATACCTATTTATGATGATGTATCAAAATATAAAATAATTATACCTGAACAGAACGCTCATGATGGTTACACCAAAAAGTAACGCTATGAATCGCATTTTTCCAAGTTTTTGGGGCATTTTTATGCTATTTCCAAGCATCTCCTTTTTATTATCGTTGATTTTAAATGGTCAAACTAATGCATATTATATATGCATGCCCTAGTAAACAAAAAAAAGTCATATTTATTGTGATTGTTACATTTTGAAGTACGTTAGTGCAGGTGGGTGCGAATGTACGCATTACCAGAGCTGTACACGTAAGTAATATGCATCTGTAATTGATAGATACTTGATTGTATTGACAAATGTGCTGTTTTAGTCAATATTGTTCAATGAAGGACTTCTATGAAGTTTGTCTAGCTGTTGTGCGTTTAGCTGTTGTGTATCTGCTAGCTCCGAGTAGCCTACCATGTTTTTACCCTTTGTACATAACCTGACTAAAATACAAGAAAAGACCAACCATGTGTGCTTTGAATAGAATATAATGCTTGAGAGCATGACATCATTACAGGTGTGAGGTGCACTTACCATACAAGACAAACAATGTTGAAAAGAAATAGCAGTACAAACACCATCCATCCATCCATCCATCTTCTTCCGCTTATCCGAGGTCGGGTCGCGGGGGCAGCAGCTTAAGCAGGGAAGCCCAGACTTCCCTCTCCCCAGCCACTTGGTCCAGCTCCTCCCGGGGGATCCCGAGGCGTTCCCAGGCCAGCCGGGAGACATAGTCTTCCCAGCGTGTCCTGGGTCTTCCCCGTGGCCTCCTACCGGTTGGACGTGCCCGAAACACCTTCCTAGGGAGGCGTTCGGGTGGCATCCTGACCAGATGCCCGAACCACCTCATCTGGCTCCTCTCGATGTGGAGGAGCAGCGCCTTTACTTTGAGCTCCCCCCGGATGGCAGAGCTTCTCACCCTATCTCTAAGGGAGAGCCCCGCCACCCGGCGGAGGAAACTCATTTGGGCCGCTTGTACCCGTGATCTTGTCCTTTCGGTCATGACCCAAAGCTCATGACCATAGGTGAGGATGGGAACGTAGATCGACCGGTAAATCGAGAGCTTTGCCTTCCGGCTCAGCTCCTTCTTCACCACAACGGATCGATACAGCGTCCGCATTACTGAAGACGCCGCACCGATCCGCCTGTCGATCTCACGATCCACTCTTCCCCCACTCGTGAACAAGACTCCGAGGTACTTGAACTCCTCCACTTGGGGCAAGATCTCCTCCCCAACCCGGAGATGGCACTCCACCCTTTTCCGGGAGAGAACCATGGACTCGGACTTGGAGGTGCTGATTCCCATCCCAGTCGCTTCACACTCGGCTGCGAACCGATCCAGTGAGAGCTGAAGATCTTGGCCGGAGGAAGCCATCAGGACCACATCATCTGCAAATAGCAGTGACCTAATCCTGCAGCCACCAAACCAGATCCCCTCAACGCCCTGACTGCGCCTAGAAATTCTGTCCATAAAAGTTATGAACAGAATGGGTGACAAAGGGCAGCCTTGGCGGAGTCCAACCCTCACTGGAAATGTGTCCGACTTACTGCCGGCAATGCGGACCAAGCTCTGACACTGATCATACAGGGAGCGAACTGCCACAATAAGACAGTCCGTTACCCCATACTCTCTGAGCACTCCCCACAGGACTTCCTGGGGTACACGGTCGAATGCCTTCTCCAAGTCCACAAAGCACATGTAGACTGGTTGGGCAAACTCCCATGCACCCTCAAGGACCCTGCCGAGAGTATAGAGCTGGTCCACAGTTCCACGACCAGGACGAAAACCACACTGTTCCTCCTGAATCCGAGGTTCGACTATCCGGCGTAGCCTCCTCTCCAGTACACCTGAATAGACCTTACCGGGAAGGCTGAGGAGTGTGATCCCACGATAGTTGGAACACACCCTCCGGTTCCCCTTCTTAAAGAGAGGAACCACCACCCCGGTCTGCCAATCCAGAGGTACCGCCCCCGATGTCCACGCGATGTTGCAGAGTCTTGTCAACCAAGACAGCCCCACAACATCCAGAGCCTTAAGGAACTCCGGGCGGATCTCATCCACCCCCGGGGCCTTGCCACCGAGGAGCTTTTTAACTACCTCGGCAACCTCAGCCCCAGAAATAGGAGAGCCCACCACAGATTCCCCAGGCCCTGCTTCCTCATAGGAAGACGTGCTGGTAGGATTGAGGAGGTCTTCGAAGTATTCCCTCCACCGATCCACAATATCCGCAGTCGAGGTCAGCAGAGCACCATCCCCAGTACAAACACATTGCAGGCTATTTAAGTTCAAGTTAAAGAAGCAATGATTGTCACACACACACACTAGGTGTGGTGAAATTATTCTCTGCATATGACCCATCTCCATGTTCACCCCCTGGGAGGTGAGGGGAGCAGTGAGCAGCAGCGTGGGCCACGCTCGGTAATCATTTTTGGTGATTTAACCCCCAATTCCAAGCCTTGATGCTGAGTGCCAAGCAGGGAGGTAATGGCTCCCATTCTTATAGTCTTTGGTATGACTCGGCCGGGGTTTGAACTCACAACCTACCCATCTCAGGGCGGACACTCTAACCACTAGACCACTGAGCTGGATTTACTGTCCAGCTTTGCACACGTCAACCCGCTGCAGGACTGCTTGGAGATGACATTTGATCAGATATTTTTACATGTCAGCTAATATAATCCCATCCATCCATCCATCCATCCATCTTCTAATTCCATATTTGTTTTTCTAATGCTGATATCAGACCAATATCAATATTGGATCAGGACACCCCTTTTAAAAAAATGCCCACTTAAGTGGATGTTGAGTGTAGAGAAGCTGTGGTCATTTCTATGACAAATGGGCCGTTTATGTTGACGTGTGTTGTAGTTGTGTTAACTTCACCAGCAACAGAACTGCTGTCTGATTGCAAAACAAATGACAACATGCACACTGACGTCATTGTTCAGTGTCAAAATAAAAGCATGACAGTTTCAACCTGGATTCTGTCAATAAACACACTTGTTTGTATTTGTGTGTTGTGATGTGAAACATGTGTGCATGCATGAAAACTTCATTGTCGACATAAACTTGTTCCACTGTTGTACTTTTCTTCCTGCTAACAAGGGGAATGGGTGCAGTCTGATGTTGTGGTGATAAAGGTGTCACAGTGGATGAAACTTTCTCCAGACTTTAGGATGTATGCATTTGTGTGATGGGTTCCATCTGTCCTTTGATTGTTCCATCTGTCCTTTGATTGTTCTTAAGCGCACGCTGCGTTGTTTCCCAGAGAGACTGTATGTGATGTTTGGATTCATGGCACCAATGCTAACACAATTAGCCTTCAACTTCTTACACTTTTTCCCTTCCAGGTGAAAATCTTCTTCTTCTTTTTTGTCCAACTGAAAGATTTGCTTTGCGTTTGTGCTGCAGGACTGCTTAGAGGAAATTGAGCAGCTTAGGAAGAAAGTGGGGGAGCTGCAGTGGCAGAAAGGACAATATGAGAGGCAGCTTGGAGCCACCAAGGTAAGTTGTAACGCTCACATTATACTTGGACAAAAGCAGTGAAGTTAAAAAGAGAATACAACAAATCCTTTTCAACTTATATTCAATTGAATAGACTGCAAAGACAAGATATTTCATGTTCATTTTTTTTTTTCTGCTAATAATCATGAACTTAGAATGTAATGGCAGCAACACTTTGCAAAAAAGGCATTTTTACCAGTGTGTTACATGGCCTTTCCTTTGAACAACACTCAGTAAAGGTTTGGGAACTGAGGAGACACATTTTTGAAGTGGAATTCTTTCCCATTCTTGCTTGATGTACAGCTTAAGTTGTTCAACAGTCTCCCTTCTCATATTTTAGCCTTCATATTTTCAATGTCTGGACTACAGGCAGGCCAGTCTAGTACCCACACTCTTTTACTATCAAGCCACGCTGTTGTAACACTTGGCTTGGCATTGTCTTGCTGAAATAAGCAGGGGCGTCCATGGTAACGTTGCTTGGATGGCAACATATGTTGCTCCAAAAGCTGTATGTACCTTTCAACATTAATGGTGCCTTTGTAGTGGGTCTTATTCTGTGTTGTGTAGTTTAAAAAAAAAAAAAAAAGACACTTCACTATGCCATCATTTCATTATTTATTGGTAACCTGTGTTGGAAACACGAAACACACACACACACACACAAACACACACACACACACAGGTCCCAACTTTCTGGCGGACTGATATCTGCTCCTTCCACTCAAAAGTCCGAAGCAAGAAGAAGTAACGAACATTCATTCACATAAAAATAATAATAAATTAAATTACATTAACAAAAACGTTTTATCAGAAAAAAATAATAATGTACAAATCCACATACCTGTGTTGGAAACACGAAACACACACACACACACACACACACACACACACACACACACACACACACACACACACACACACACACACACACACACACACACACAGGTCCCAGCTGATATCTGCTCCTGTGTGGTGTAAATAGCAAGCGTAAATGCGACCAAACAATTCACACAGTCGACGCTCTACTCCTTAATAAACGAAATTGTGCATAAAAATGACTTACAACAACACATCAATTGTACCCACAACATTATTGGGTTAACTTTTCAAGTATTTAAGAACGTTTAGGAAGAATTTTTACTAGAGATGTCTGCCTGCCGATATTATCGGTCGATAAATGCTTTAAAATGTAATATCGGAAATTATCGGTATCGTTTTTTTTGTATTATCTGTATCGTTTTTTTTTTGTTTTTTTTTATTAAATCAACATAAAAAACCCAAGATACACTTACAATTAGTGCACCAACCCAAAAAACCTCCCTCCCCCATTCACACTCATTCACACAAAAGAGTTGTTTCTTTCTGTTATTAATATTGTGGTAGGTTCCTACATTATATATCAATATATATCAATACAGTCTGCAAGGATACAGTCCGTAAGCACACATGATTGTGTGGTCCACTAATAGTACTAACCTTTAACACTTAATTTAACTCATTTTCATTCATTACTAGTTTATATCTAACTGTTTTTATATTGTTGTACTTCCTTTTTTATCCAAGAAAATGTTTTTAATTTATTTATCTTATTTTATTTTATTAATATTTCAAAAAAAGGACCTTATCTTCACCATACCTGGTTGTCCAAATTAGGCATAATAATGTGTTAATTCCACCACTGTATATATCGGTATCAGTAATTAAGAGTTGGACAATATCGGACATCCCTAATATTTACAATATGAAGAAACACGGAGCAGTGAAGAACTATTACCTTCCAACTCAAAAGTCCTAAGCAAGAGGAAGTAAAGAACCGAAAAAACAGCAAAGACACTTCCTGCACCGGACATCCGGTTCTTCATAAAATAAAAGCGATACTTCAAAATAAAATATAACACCCTGTCTAGTTCATAGTATAGCGCAACAGCATCACACTATTACACCTTCACAGATGTGTAAGTTACCCATGCCTTGGGCACTAATCAGTGTTACTTTTGTCAAATCCCTAAATTCCTGCTTGAGAAATGTTGTTCTTAAACAATTTGCTCAGGCATTTGTTGACAAAGTGTTGACCCTCGCCCCGTCCTTGTTTGTGAATTTGTGAGCATTTCATGGAAGCTGCTTTTATACCCAATCATGGCACCCACCTGTTCCCAATTAGCCTGTGTGATGTTCCAAATAAGAGCATTTCTCAACTTTCTCAGTCTTTTTTGCCACTTGTGCCAGCTTTTTTGAAACATGTTGCAGGCATCAAATTCCAAATGAGCTAATATTTGCAAAAACTAACAAAGTTTGTCAGTGTGAACATGAAATATCTTGTCTTTGCAGTCTATTCAATTGAATATAAGTTGAAAAGGATTTGTTGTATTCTCTTTTTATTGACCATTTACACAACCTGACAACTTCACTGCTTTTCTACTTTGTAGATGACGATATTGGATTAAAGGAGCGTAATAGTGTGAGAAGTGTTATTTCATGTTTACAGGGCTCTGATAATGTTAAAACATTTAAAAGGTTGTTTTATTTTTTTGCTATAGCTATGAAAAAATCCCATTTCTAATGAATAATTCCAACTTTATGTTACTTCCTCAGTAAGAACAATACAATACAGAAAGTATTGCCATGTTGAATGCATACCTGCCAACTACTCCGGTTTTCCCGTAATTCGTACGGTTTTCATCAACCTATTCCGGGTTACGGTTGCAGTGATAAAAAATACGGTTTTTCATTAATTAAAAAAAAAAAAAGGGTGAAAACTACGCGAATTGCACCTTGTGCAGACAAGATTTTTCGATCGGACACGGAGGAATTAGCGATGTAAAAGACCACGTTGGGACAAAAAAACACAAGTCTAATGCCGTTGCTAGCGATACAAGTGGAAAACTTTCAACGTTTTTCGTCGCCCAAACAGATTCTTTGGATGTGATAAATGCCGAAGTTTTATTTACGGAGGCAATAATTGAGCATGGACTTCCAATCGCACTGGCTGATCACATGGGACAGTTAAATGTTTGTAATGCAACCTTTAAAAATCATTACGCGGTGATCGCGGTCCAAAAAATAAACTTTTCTTGCATGATAATGTCCAGAAAAATTCGCTTTATATTACTATAGAGTCCTTTTAACGAATGAGTTTGATGGTTTATCACAAACCTTAAATGAAAGAAGTCCTTTGTTCTCCTGCACCATGCATGCGCTTTGGCCTTGCTTCGTGTTTGGTGCGCAATCCTGTCGGCTGTATTTCACAGCACGACATACTGTTAAAAGTGTTTATACTATTTATGCTTTCAAGTCCAAGTTGAAGAAATCTTGTTAAATGTTGACAGCATATCTACCAAAATACAGAAGTATGTCCTTAATATTTTTGCAGTGCTATTTCTGTTGAAAAGTTCAAATGATTACATTAGAGATGTGATGTGCCACTTTTCAAGTGTCTGATGGCTTCAATTAATTTTCATTAATTTTTCATATTTTGAATTCTTTTGAAAGGCTTACAAAAAAACTACATTTGAATTGTAATTCCATGCTATTGACAGGACTATTAATTTTAATGAAGTTAGCTTACCATGTTTACAGTATGATCATTGTGATAGAAATGTGAATTTTAGGCACAGAATATTTTTTACAATTGAACAAGGCAGTAGATTATACAAGCTTGGACAGAAAGTTAATAATGACACCAATTTTTTTTTTAATGGAATTGTTTAGTACTGTTTTACCATTTGTTTACTGTAAAAAGTGTTTATACTTTCAATGAACAAATTGAAGTCTTGTGAAAGGTTGACAGGATAACTGGCATTAACTGTCAAAATAATTTCAAGTATTGAAGTTAGCTTACAGAATAAACATGTCAATCAACCCATATGATTTTTGCTGTAATATTTTTGTTTTGAAAAGTCACTGTGACTGATAGAAAAGTGATGGTTTTAGCAACATTTTAACCTGTCTGAATGCTAATAATCATTTTGCGTCGGGGGGCGAAGCCTGAACCCCCCACCAGGACTTTGTCCTGGACCTACCGGGGCCTGCGGCCCCTGGACCCTGGCTACTAGGTTTTTCTGATTTCAAAAGTTGGCAGGTATGTGAATGAAGTGCAATGCAGAAGTGGACATGGCAACATTAGTTAGCACATGACTGCCATGAGAGTGTGAGTGTGAGTGTGAGTGTGCACACCCTCACAGTGTTGCAGCAGAGGACAATAATACTTGCTCATCATGCAATCATCACATCATGTTCCGCTTCTGCAGGCCGAGATGTCAGAAATGCAACACATGCTGCTCTGCAAGGATGCTGAGATCCAGCGCCTGCACACTCAACGCCTGTCAAACTCCACCAATGACAACACACACAGAGGTACTGCTGACACTGTGTGTGTGTGTGTGTGTGTGTGTGTGTGTGTGTGTGTGTGTGTGTGTGTGTGTGTGTGTGTGTGTGTGTGTGTGTGTGTGTGTGGTGCACATATTCACTCCTTTGACTTGTTGTTCTTGACTCTTTGCTGCCCCCTGCTGTATAAGAAGTGTACGTCAAACAGCTGCTTAACAAATGTAAGACCGTTTTCTGTTCACATTTCATTCATCCTTTTTGTGTCTTTATGATGTGAGCATTCATCCACATTTCTTTTCTAACATTCTAGTGTATACAAAACATAAAGAAACATATATTTATTCATGCATTGTACCTCACAAAAGTTAGTACACCCCTCATATTTGATGATGTGTTGTCATGGTACAATGTAGAGTAGTCAGTGTTCATCTTGCCATGTACGAGGCACCTGCTTCCCATTCACACCTGTTACCTGTTACACTCAGCAGTCACATGATTGGATAGTAAATGTTAGTGATGGGTCCGACAACACCGATGCATCGGCGCATGCGTCGAGCTCACAGAGCAAAACCCTGTGTCGGTGCGCGTACCGCTTTTAGAAAGTCACGTGACCGATCATGAGCTGTTTTGGTCACGTGACCGATACGCCAACTGTGTCGCCTCCTCTGTGCCCTGTGAGCGGCTCTTTTCTACAGCCCGAGAAATAATAACTAAGAGAAATCGTCTAAAATGTAATACGTCGGAAAAACTTTTTTTTTTTTTTTTTTTTTTAATAAAAATGTGTAAAAAAATTAAATTAAAAAAATTCCCAGTCCACAATCATCCACAACACGTTCTCTTAGATTTCCATGTTATGATACATGTTCACATTATTTATTGACTGTATCTAAAAAAGATACAAATATATTTAAATGAAGATATGAAATAATCCTAAATGAAATACAATGACTTGGTTTATATTATTGTATATACTAGGGCAGGGGTCACCAACGCGGTGCCCGCGGTCACCAGGTAGCCCGTAAGGACCAGATCAGTCGCCCGCTGGCCTGTTCTAAAAATAGCTCAAAGAGCAGCACTTACCAGTGAGCTGCCTCTATTTTTTAAATGTTATTTATTTACTAGCAAGCTGGTCTCGCTTTGCTCGACATTTTTAATTCTAAAAGAGACAAAACTCAAATAGAATTTGAAAATCCAAGAAAATATTTTAAAGACTTGGTCTTCACTTGGAATAAGCGGTAGAAAATGGATGGATGGATGGGTCTTCACTTGTTTAAATAAATTCATTTATTTTTGACTTTGCTTCTTATTACTTTTAGAAATACAATTTTAGAGAAAAAATACAACCTTAAAAATGATTTTAGGATTTTTAAACAAATATACCTTTTTACCTTTTAAATTTCTTCCTCTTCTTTCCTGACAATTTAAATCAATGTTCAAGTAATTTTTTATTTTTTTTTATTGTAAAGAATAATAAATATTTTAGCTTCTGGTTTTTCGACGAAGAATATTTGTGAAATATTTCTTCAAACTTACTATGATTAAAATTCAAAACAATTATTCTGGCAAATCTAGAAAATCTGTAGAATCAAATTTAAATCTTATTTCAAAGTATTTTGAATTTCTTTTAAAATTTTTGTTCTGGAAAATCTAGAAGAAATACTGATTTGTCTTTGTTAGAAATATAGCTTGGTCCAATTTGTTAAATATTCTAACAAAGTGCAGATTGGATTTTAACCAATTTAAAACATGTCATCAAAATTCTAAAATGTATCTTAATCAGGAAAAATTACTAATGATGTTCCATAAATTATTTTTTTAATTTTTTCAAAAAGATTCAAATAAGCTAGTTTTTCTCTTCTTTTTGTCGGTTGAATTTAGAATTTTAAAGAGTCGAAATTGAATTTTATTTTAAATTTTTTCGTGTTTTCTCCTCTTGTAAACCGTTCAATTAAGTGTTTTTTTCATCATTTATTCGCTACAAAAAACCTTCCGTAAAAGGAAAAAAAAATGTACGACGGAATGACAGACAGAAATACCCATTTTTTTATATATATATAAATGTATTTATTTAGCTATTCTTGTTTAAATCACACTTACGTGTAACTTACAAATGACAATATATTTATTTATTTAAGTGTGTATCAAACTGGTAGCCCTTGGCATTAATCAGTACCCAAGAAGTAGTTTTTGGTTTCAAAAAGGTTGGTGACCCCTGTACTAGGGCATCAAATCAGTGTCAGTTGAGTCGGTCCATAGGTTGCCTGTAGGGATTTTTAATGTCCAGCAGATGTCAGTATTTAGTGACACAGTATCGACACAGTATCAATACAGTTTTGCAATGTGTCCAAACGCTTCATGACGCCTCATCAACCCATCACTAGTAAATGTACACAAGCTGTACTCTGACTACGATGGAACCTTTATCTACCAACTTGATTGGCTCTTCAAGATGGTTGGCCAAGCAGAATGTTGGTCAAGTTCCTCACAAGGATCAATGTAAACATGAATAATTGATCTGGCCTCCACAAAAGTCCTGTTTTAGCAAACTGCACACTATGAAGACACTATCATGTACGTACAATTATTTTGACCCGGGGGGCCAAAAACAATTTGAAATGTGGACTCGTCAGACCACAGAACACTTTTCCACTTTGTATCAGTCCATCTTAGATGAGCTCGGGCCCAGCGAAGCCGACGGCGTTTCTGGGTGTTGTTGATAAACGGTTTTCGCCTTGCATAGGAGAGTTTTAACTTGCACTTACAGATGTAGCGACCAACTGTAGTTACTGACAGTGGGTTTCTGAAGTGTTCCTGAGCCCATGTGGTGATATCCTTTACACACTGATGTGGCTTGTTGATGCAGTACAGCCTGAGGGATGGAAGGTCACGGGCTTAGCTGCTTACGTGCAGTGATTTCTACAGATTCTCTGAACCCTTTGATGATATTACGGAGCATAGATGGTGAAATCCCTAAATTCCTTGCAATAGCTGCTTGAGAAAGGTTTTTCTTAAACTGTTCAACAATTTGCTCAGGCATTTGTTGACAAAGTGGTGACCCTCGCCCCATCCTTGTTTGTGAATGACTGAGCATTTCATGGAATCTACTTTTATACCCAATCATGGCACCCACCTGTTCCCAATTAGCCTGCACACCTGTGGGATGTTCCAAATAAGTGTTTGATGAGCATTCCTCAACTTTATCAGTATTTATTGCCACCTTTCACAACTTCTTTGTCACGTGTTGCTGACATCAAATTCTAAAGTTAATGATTATTTGCAAAAAAAAAAAGTGTTTATGAGTTTGAAGATCAAATATGTTGTCTTTGTAGCATATTCAACTGAATATGGCTTGAAAAGGATTTGCAAATCATTGTATTCCGTTTATATTTACATCTAACACAATTTCCCAACTCATATGGAAACGGGGTTTTGTTTGTGAATGAAGGTTCCAGTGTACTTTTAGTATCATTTAGTTTGTGAATGAAGGTTCCACTCTACTTTTAGTGTCATTTTGTTTGTGAATGAAGGTTCCACTGTACTTTTAGTGTCATTTTGTTTGTGAATTAAGGTTTCACTGTACTTTTAGTGTCATTTTGTTTGTGAATGAAGGTTCCACTGTACTTTTAGTGTCAGTTTGTTTGTGAATGAAGGTTCCACTGTAATTCTAGTGTCATTTAGTTTGTGAATGAAGGTTCAACTGTACTTTTAGTGTCATTTTGTTTGTGAATGAAGGTTCCACTCTACTTTTAGTGTCATTTAGTTTGTGAATGAAGGTTCCACAGTACTTTTAGTGTCATTTAGTTTGTGAATGAAGGTTCCACTGTACTTTTAGTGTCATTTAGTTTGTGAATAAGGTTCCACTGTACTTTTAGTGTAATTTTGTTTGTGAATGAAGGTTTCACTGTACTTTTAGTGTCATTTAGTTTGTGAATGAAGGTTCCACTCTACTTTTAGTGTCATTTAGTTTGTGAATGAAGGTTCCACTCTACTTTTAGTGTCATTTTGTTTGTCAATGAAGGTTCCACTGTACTTTTAGTGTCATTTTGTTTGTGAATGAAGGTTCCACTGTACTTTAAATGTCATTTAGTTTGTGAATGAAGGTTCCACTGTACTTTTAGTGTCATTTTGTTTGTGATGAAGGTTCCACCGTACTTTTAGTGTCACTTTGTTTGTGAATTAAGGTTTCACTGTATTTTTAGTGTCATTTTGTTTGTGAATGAAGGTTCCACTGCACTTTTAGTGACATTTTGTTTGCGAATGAAGATTCCACTGTACTTTTAGTGTCATTTAGTTTGTGAATACGGTTCCACTGTACTTTTAGTGTAATTGTGTTTGTGAATGAAGATTCCACTGTACTTTTAGTGTCATTTAGTTTGTGAATGAAGGTTCCACTGTACTTTTAGTGTCATTTAGTTTGTGAATGAAGGTTCCACTCTACTTTTAGTGTCATTTTGTTTGTGAATGAAGGTTCCACTGTACTTTTAGTGTAATTTTGTTTGTGAATGAAGGTTCCACTGTACTTTTAGTGTCATTTTGTTTGTGAATGAAGGTTCCACTGTACTTTTAGTGTCATTTTGTTTGTGAATGAAGGTTCCACTGTACTTTTAGTGTCATTTTGTTTGTGAATGAAGGTTCCACTGTACTTTTAGTGTCATTTAGTTTGTGAATGAAGGTTCCACTGTACTTTTAGTGAAATTATATTATATCATCAAATATTTTTATCTTTTGTGAGGTATTGTACAGCAAATACATACTGGAGTGTGTCAACAGCATCTATGTTATGAGGAGAGGAGAGAATACAGTGGGTATGAGTTCTGGACCTATGAGTGAGTGCTCCGTGTGTTTGTGTGTGTGTGTGTGTGTGTGTGTGTGTGTGTGTGCGTGTGTGTGTGTGTGTGTGTGTGTGTGTGTGTATGTGTGTGTGTGTGTGTGAGTGTGTGTGTGTGTGTGTGTGTGTGTGTGTGTGTGTGTGTGTGTGTGTGTGTGTGTGTGTGTGTGTGTGTGTGTGTGTGTGTGTGTGTGTGTGTGTCGGTGTGTGTGTGTGCATGGTTTATTTTGTATTTCTACCTCCATCCTGCAAGTGGTTTGCTGTTTTCTTGATCCTTCTTGTCATTTGTGTAGTTGCTCTTTAGCATATTAGCATGGTGGTCTTCCATCAGATGTCATATTACAGTAATGTTAGCATATTCTTATATTACAGTAATGTTAGCATATTCTTGTTTGCAGACCAGGAATACCAGAGACTGAAGGTGGGGATGGAGTCTCTTCTAGCTTCCAATGATGACAAGGTGAGTAAAGAAATGTTTTAAAAGATCAAATCCATTTGACTGACAAACGTCCGCTGATGATGATCAGAGTCGTCGTATAGAAGAGCTGACAAATCTCCTGGGCCAATACAGGAAGATTAATGAGCTCATGATGCTCACACACGGTAAGAAGTCCCTGCAATTTATTGTCTTGTGTTGATTACAAGACAATAAACACAACTTCATTCAATGTAATGAACACAACTTCATCCAATGTAATGAACACAACTTCATCCAATGTAATAAACACAACTTCATCCAATGTAATGAACACAACTTCATCCAATGTAATAAACACAACTTCATCCAATGTAATGAACACAACTTCATCCAATGTAATGAACACAACTTCATCCAATGTAATAAACACAACTTCATCCAATGTAATAAACACAACTTCATCCAATGTAATAAACACAACTTCATCCAATGTAATAAACACAACTTCATCCAATGTAATAAACACAACTTCATCCAATGTAATGAACACAACTTCATCCAATGTAATGAACACAACTTCATCCAATGTAATAAACACAACTTCATCCAATGTAATAAACACAACTTCATCCAATGTAATCAACACAACTTCATCCAATGTAATAAACACAACTTCATCCAATGTAATAAACACAACTTCCTCACACCAGCGAGCAGTGAAGAGGAGCTGAATGGAAACATCAGATTGATCACACAGTCTGACTTCCTCCAATCACAGGTAACATAACATGTCCCTCTAAAGTGCATCATTCACTGTTACATTGGCTATGCTAACTAGCGGTGGGGAGGTTCATAAAGCAGATTGTTGCTGGCAACTTTTACGTAAAAAAAACCCAAAAACTTGTAAGGTGGGACACTTTATAACTTTGTTTTATTTGTAGTTGTCATCTAGAGGATCTTCTCCACTTACGTTATACTCATCGCCTTCCCAGAGAGACGTGGACTCAAGGTATTGCAAAAACACAGAAGCAATTTTTTTCAAATAGGTAGCGTACATATGATTGAAAATGTACCTGATATGTAAATATGTCAGACGTTATATTTCCATCAGGTGTCCCTAGACTAGAAAAGAAGAGTACTACTTAAAGATTCCAACTGTTCTTCTAGTTTCCAGAAGTCAGTGGACACATCAATACTTGCTACCAGAGAAAGCATCTTCTCCCAGGGGTCGTGGTAAGCACTCGCCTTCACACCTTGGCACAGAGGTGATAGTCCGTGGTCACAGTCCTGTTTGCTTGCAGGCATCAGCGCAGGATGCAGTCCAGCAGTCTTGAGGAGTTGCAGAGCAGATCTTTACAGAAGGTTCTCACTCTCATTCCTGCAGCTTGTCAGAGTCATTGAAAGCAAGCAGACCTTGTGGCTCACAGACTAGATAGGACAGATCTATGCGTCCTACTTAGTCTTCCGTGGAACGTCTTCTAAGACAATTTGAAGAATTTGTTTGTAATCAATTCAATGACCTGAGAATATAATCACTTTCATTTCCCTCTTATGTCATCCAACGCATCACCTTGATCTACTCATCTACCTCACTTCTATCATCATTTTTAACATGCTGACTCTCATTTGTCTCCGCATGTGTGTGTGTGTGCATGTGTGTGTGTGTGCATGTGTGTGTGTGCATGCATGTGTGTGTGCGCATGCATGTGCATGTGTGTGTTTGTGCTTTAGCCTGTAGACATCCTGCCAGATGAAAATGAATCAGACGAAGCAGGAGAGGTACTGGTCTGCTGCATGGCATAACACAATAACACAATAACACAATAACACAATACATACATACATACATACATACATAGAAGGAGAGGTACTGGTCTGCTGCATGGCATAACACACTAACATAATAATAATAATACTAACACAATACAATACAGTGGTACCTCGTTTTTTGTGAGTAATCTGTTTGAATTGGTCTGACAAAAATAATAATCATACCAAAATCCAAGCAATTTTTCCCCTAAGAACTCATCAAAAATCCAATGATTCCGCTCCAGACAGCCAAAAATATGCATATAAAATACATTTATAGAGAATAATAGAAAGCAAAAGTGGAATATTCTAGCAGCCTCCTCCATCCCCAAAAGTTCAACCAGAGACTATCAATAGTCTAGTTTTTAAAATGACTATTCTTGCGCTACTAATTATATCAACTTATCAATTGGTCAACAATATATGTAACTGAAAACCTTTTGCAATATGAACCATAAAGATGTAGAATGAGATATGAATATTGATCCTGATGCATTGTTTTCCCACATCAGGAATGATGAGGATCAATATATCAAAATACATGTTCAACTGATCATTTCAACAGCAGAAGCTTGTATGCAAACTACAACAGCATGAAACATTTTTTGGAACGATTCAAGGTGATTGCTGTCTTAGAAAAATGATACCACAAATGTAGTTATCGATTTGATACCAAGTAGTTACAGGATCATAGTCAAAGTCCTCATGTGTCCAGGGACATATTTACTGACTTTATAAAAATCATATACATTTTAAAAAAAGGAAAAAAGATTTTGTCACTTTAGAAAATATCAATGTAATCATTGTAGTATCGACTAGATACCCTCTTTTACTTGGTATCATTACAGTGGATGTCAGGTGTTTGTTTACATCGAGGAGTGTTAGCTTTTGTTAGCGGTGATGTCGATGAGTTATTGTATCCTCCTACGGTGTGTAGTGAAGCATGTTTAGCTATTCCTCGTCCTGCAGTGATAATGTTACTTGTAAGAAACTTACTTGATTTGTCGCCATGGAGACAAGGATTATCAATCAATCAATCAATGTTTATTTATATAGCCCTAAATCACAAGTGTCTCAAAGGGCTGCACAAGCCACAACGACATCCTCGGTACAGAGCCCACATAAGGGCAAGGAAAAACTCACCCCAGTGGGACGTCGATGTGAATGACTATGAGAAACCTTGGAGAGGATCGCATATGTGGGTAACCCCCCCCCCCTCTAGGGGAGACCGAAAGCAATGGATGTCGAGTGGGTCTGACATAATATTGTGAGAGTCCAGTCCATAGTGGATCTAACATAATAGTGAGAGTCCAGTCCATAGTGGATCTAACATAATAGTGAGAGTCCAGTCCATAGTGGATCTAACATAATAGTGTGAGAGTCCAGTCCATAGTGGATCTAACATAATAGTGAGAGTCCAGTCCATAGTGGATCTAACATAATAGTGTGAGAGTCCAGTCCATAGTGGATCTAACATAATAGTGAGAGTCCAGTCCATAGTGGATCTAACATAATAGTAAGAGTCCAGTCCATAGTGGATCTAACATAATAGTGAGAGTCCAGTCCATAGTGGATCTAACATAATAGTGAGAGTCCAGTCCATAGTGGATCTAACATAATAGTGAGAGTCCAGTCCATAGTGGATCTAACATAATAGTAAGAGTCCAGTCCATAGTGGATCTAACATAATAGTGAGAGTCCAGTCCATAGTGGATCTAACATAATAGTGTGAGAGTCCAGTCCATAGTGGATCTAACATAATAGTGAGAGTCCAGTCCATAGTGGATCTAACATAATAGTGAGAGTCCAGTCCATAGTGGATCCAACATAATAGTGTGAGAGTCCAGTCCATAGTGGATCTAACATAATAGTGAGAGTCCAGTCCATAGTGGATCTAACATAATAGTAAGAGTCCAGTCCATAGTGGGGCCAGCAGGACACCATCCCGAGCGGAGACGGGTCAGCAGCGTAGAGATGTTCCCAGCCGATGCACAGGCGAGCGGTCCACCCCGGGTCCCGACTCTGGACAGCCAGCACCCCATCCATGGACACCAGACCTGTGCCCCCCCCCCTCCACAAGGGATAGGGGGGAGCAGAGGAGAAAAGAAAAGAAACGGCAGATCAACTGGTCTAACAGGGGGGCTATTTAAAGGCTAGAGTATACAAATGAGTTTTAATCAATCAATCAATCAATGTTTATTTATATAGCCCTAAATCACAAGTGTCTCAAAGGGCTGCACAAGCCACAACGACATCCTCGGTACAAAGCCCACATACGGGCAAGGAAAAACTCACCCCAGTGGGACGTCGATGTGAATGACTATGAGAAACCTTGGAGAGGACCGCATATGTGGGTAACCCCCCCCCTCTAGGGGAGACCGAAAGCAATGGATGTCGAGTGGGTCTGACATAATATTGTGAGAGTCCAGTCCATAGTGGATCCAACATAATAGTAAGAGTCCAGTCCATAGTGGGGCCAGCAGGACACCATCCCGAGCGGAGACGGGTCAGCAGCGCAGAGATGTTCCCAGCCGATGCACAGGCGAGCGGTCCACCCCGGGTCCCGACTCTGGACAGCCAGCACTTCATCCATGGCCACCGGACCTGTGCCCCCCCCCCCTCAAGGAAAAGGGGAGCAGAGGAGAAAAGAAAAGAAACGGCAGATCAACTGGTCTAACAGGGGGGCTATTTAAAGGCTAGAGTATACAAATGAGTTTTAAGATGGGACTTAAATGTTTCTACTGAGGTAGCATCTCTAATTGTTACTGCTAGAACATTCCATAGTACTGGAGCCCGAATAGAAAACGCTCTATAGCCCGCAGACTTTTTTTGGGCTCTGGGAATCACTAATAAGCCGGAGTTCTTTGAACGCAGATTTCTTGCCGGGACATATGGTACAATGCAATCGACAAGATAGGACGGAGCTAGACCGTGTAGTATTTTATACGTAAGTAGTAAAACCTTAAAGTCACATCTTAAGTGCACAGGAAGCCAGTGCAGGTGAGCCAGTATAGGTATATATATATGTATATATGTATATAAAGTTATATACAGTATAGGCGTAATATGATCAAACTTTCTTGTTCTTGTCAAAAGTCTAGCAGCCGCATTTTGTACCAACTGTAATTTTTTAATGCTAGACATAGGGAGACCCCAAAATAATACGTTACAGTAGTCGAGACGAGACGTAACGAACGCATGAATAATGATCTCAGCGTCGCTAGTGGATAAAATAGAACGAATTTTAGCGATATTACGGAGATGAAAGAAGGCCGTTTTAGTAACACTCTTAATGTGTGACTCAAAGGAGAGAGTTGGGTGGAAGATAATACCCAGATTCTTTACTGATTCGCCTTGTGTAATTGTTTGGTTGTCAAATGTTAAGGTGGTATTATTAAATAAATGTCGGTGTTTAGCAGGACCGATAATCAGCATTTCCGTTTTCTTGGCGTTGAGTTGCAAGAAGTTAGCGGACATCCATTGTTTAATTTCATTAAGACACGCCTCCAGCTGACTACAATCCGGCGTGTTGGTCAGCTTTAGGGGCATGTAGAGTTGGGTGTCATCAGCATAACAATGAAAGCTAACACCGTATTTGCGTATGATGTCGCCTAGCGGCAGCATGTAGATACTAAAGAGTGCAGGGCCAAGAACCGAACCCTGAGGAACTCCGCACGTTACCTTAACATAGTCCGAGGTCACATTATTATGGGAGACGCATTGCATCCTGTCAGTAAGATAAGAGTTAAACCACGACAAAGCTAAGTCTGACATACCAATACATGTTTTGATACGCTCTAATAAAATATTATGATCGACGGTATCGAAAGCAGCGCTAAGATCAAGAAGCAGCAACATAGATGACGCATCAGAATCCATGGTTAGCAGTAGATCATTAGTCATTTTTGCGAGGGCTGTCTCCGTAGAGTGATTTGCCCTGAAACCGGATTGAAAAGGTTCACAGAGATTGTTAGACACTAAGTGTTCATTTAGCTGCTGTGCGACAATTTTTTCGAGGATTTTGGAAATAAAGGGAAGGTGGGACACCGGTCGGTAGTTTACCATGAGGTCAGGATCAAGGTTAGGTCTTTTGAGCAGAGGATGAATAACCGCTTTCTTGAATGCTAGGGGAACAGTGCCAGAGGAAAGTGATAAGTTTATAATATTTAGCACTGATGGACCTAATAATACAAAAAGCTCCTTGATAAGTTTCCCAGGAAGTGGGTCAAGTAAACATGTTGTTTGTTTTATCCCACTTACACGCTGTAATAGTTCCTCTAATGTTATTTCATCAAAAAGAGAGAGACTATTTTGTATTGCAGTATCCGTCGTAGATACAGTTGTATCTGTGTTCATAGAACCCAGTTGTAGCTGGGATGCGTTGTCTTTAATCTCCTTTCTAATGAGTTCAATTTTCTTATTAAAGAAATTCATAAAGTCATCTGCCGAGTGGGTGGAGCTATTGGGAGGAGTCCCTTGTTGGGTTAGCGATGCTACTGTACTAAACAAAAATTTAGGGTCGTTTTTGTTGAGGCGGATGAGATTTGAGTAATATTTAGCTTTAGCTAAGGTAAGCATGCGTTTATACGATATTAAACTATCACTCCATGCTTGATGGAAAACCTCAAGCTTGGTCGCGCGCCATTTGCGTTCCAACTTTCTACATGATAATTTATGAGCTCTGGTTTCCTCTGTAAACCATGGGGTGCGCCTTTTAGGGGCCCTTTTTTGTTTTAGCGGTGCTATACTATCAATGGTTTTGCGCAGGGCATTGTCAAAGTTGTTAGTGAGGTTATCAATAGAGCCGACATAATTTGGGAATGGTGCCATTACCGAAGGCAGTAGGTCAGCAAGAGTCATCGTTGTGGCGGCATTAATGTTGCGGCTGCTATAGCAGTTATTATTATTATTAGTTTGTTGACAATGAGTCAGAACTTCGAATTTTATAAGGTAATGATCGGACATTACTTTAGTATACGGGAGTACCATAACTTTGGAGGTGGTGACACCCCTGACCAGCACTAGATCTATCGTATTGCCGTTGCGATGCGTAGGTTCATTTATTATTTGTGTAAGACCACAGCTATCAATTATAGTCTGGAGCGCCACGCACTGAGGGTCTGATGGGGTATTCATATGGATATTAAAGTCCCCCATTATGATTATATTGTCTGCGTGCGTCACTAGATCAGCAACGAACTCTGAGAATTCATTAATAAAGTCCGAGTAGGGCCCTGGGGGGCGGTAGATAACAGCCATATCGAGAGGCAGCGGTGCGACAGACCTCATAGTAAGCACCTCAAACGATTTGTATTTATTATTTAGGTTAGGGGTAAGGTTAAAGTTTTCATTGTATATTAGTGCGACCCCCCCACCCCTTTTAAGGGGACGGGCAATATGCGCATTCGTATAGTTAGGAGGAGATGCCTCATTTAGCGCAAAAAATTCGTCTGGTTTGAGCCAGGTTTCGCTAAGACCAATGACGTTAAGATTGTTGTCTCTAATGACCTCATTAACTAATAACGTTTTGGGAGACAATGATCTTATGTTTAAAAAGCCCATATTATAAGTATTGGGCTGTTTTGACGAGTTTTTGTTTAAATTATCCGTAGTAGAAATATTAATAATGTTGCGTTTATTATACGTAGTGCACTTTAAATAGTTTCGACCATATCTAGGAATTGATACGACGGGAATTTTCAGATTGTTTGCTTGATGCCTCGATCGACTGAACGCATCATGATTTGCCACCTCAGTAGAATGCATATCTACCCCGGACACATTCACAACAGAAAACACATTATGTGAGTTGTGTGTTATTCTAAGAAAATTGCTATGCGTACAGGAATTATCCAGCCTGGCGCTGGCTAGTTCTAGCTTAACTGACTCCTCACCCGGACTAGCAGGCTCTGTAATTGCCTGTGACCGGGCTTGCTCTAGTGTAGTTAGTCAAATGTGACTTAAACAGTAGTCTATATTCTTAGACAGGATGATGGCGCCTTCCTGGTTAGGGTGAAGGCCGTCCCTCATCAGCAAGCCTGGTTTGCCCCAGAAAGAGGGCCAATTATCAATAAACGTTAGTCCCTGTTGTCTACAGAAGCTAGCCAGCCACTTGTTAAGCGAGACTAATCTGCTATATCTCTCATCATTGCCTCTCGCAGGCAGGGGGCCAGAGACAATTACTCGATGCCTGGACATCTTTCTAGCGAGATCACAAGTCCTGGCTATGTTTCTCTTTGTAATCTCTGACTGTCTCATTCTAGTGTCATTGGAGCCAACGTGTACAACTATATTCGCATAACTAGTGGTGCGATTAGCCTGTCGTACGTGTTTACTAGGCCTGTTGCGAGTTAGCTCCCTAAGATTAGCCTCTATGTCAGGTGCTCGGGCCCCCGGGATGCACTTAATTGTGGCTGGTTTGCTAAGCTTTATGTTTCGGGTGATGGAGTCCCCTATGACTAAGGTGTGGTGCCCGGTAGACTGGGGTGTAGGACTAGCTAAAGAGCTAAATCTATTATGCGTCTCAACCGGTACACCGTAGCTTGTAGGTCGCTTAGGACTGTTACAGGCTGGGCTAGTTAGCTCGCTACAGCTAACGCTAGCAGATGTGTCCGCAACATCTAAAGTTACGAGATTACTCTGCTCTAACTGGCGGACACGGCCCTCTAGCAGAGCCAGCCTCTCCGTGAGTAAGGTGCAAGACGCGCAGGAAGCCATACTCACGGTGTTTTCTGTCACCGAGTGAAGTTCCTGCTGTCTTCCGAGAAGTCCTGGTCACGGTGTGCAGGAGTAGACTCTTTCTGACCGGCGCCCGGCGACGCCTTTCTCCGCGCTAGCTTCGTTAGCTTAGCAGCTAACTGCGGGAGGGGTGGAGAGACAGAGATCGGGTGATTTGCAAGTTAAATAGTACTACTAAATATGTTGAGAAAGTAATAAAGAAAGCTGCAGAACAATTTAAAAGCACACAAATAGAACGATACTTAGCTTTTTCGAAACAGCGAGCAGTCAGCGAGCAGTCACCGAGATGGGACTTAAATGCTTCTACTGAGGTAGCATCTCTAACTGTTACTGCTAGAACATTCCATAGTACTGGAGCCCCAATAGAAAACGCTCTATAGCCCGCAGACTTTTTTTGGGCTCTGGGAATCACTAATAAGCCGGAGTTCTTTGAACGCAGATTTCTTGCCGGGACATATGGTACAATGCAATCGACAAGATAGGACGGAGCTAGACCGTGTAGTATTTTATACGTAAGTAGTAAAACCTTAAAGTCGCATCTTGAGTGCACAGGAAGCCAGTGCAGGTGAGCCAGTATAGGTATATATATATGTATATATGTATATAAAGGTATATACAGTATAGGCGTAATATGATCAAACTTTCTTGTTCTTGTCAAAAGTCGAGCAGCCACATTTTGTACCAACTGTAATTTTTTAATGCTAGACATAGGGAGACCCCAAAATAATACGTTACAGTAGTCGAGACGAGACGTAACGAACGCATGAATAATGATCTCAGCGTCGCTAGTGGATGAAATAGAACGCATTTTAGCGATGTTACGGAGATGAAAGAAGGCCGTTTTAGTAACACTCTTAATGTGTGACTCAAAGGAGAGAGTTGTTTTAGTAACACTCTTAATGTGTGACTCAAAGGAGAGAGTTGTTTTAGTAACACTCTTAATGTGTGACTCAAAGGAGAGAGTTGTTTTAGTAACACTCTTAATGTGTGACTCAAAGGAGAGAGTTGTTTTAGTAACACTCTTAATGTGTGACTCAAAGGAGAGAGTTGTTTTAGTAACACTCTTAATGTGTGACTCAAAGGAGAGAGTTGTTTTAGTAACACTCTTAATGTGTGACTCAAAGGAGAGAGTTGTTTTAGTAACACTCTTAATGTGTGACTCAAAGGAGAGAGTTGTTTTAGTAACACTCTTAATGTGTGACTCAAAGGAGAGAGTTGTTTTAGTAACACTCTTAATGTGTGACTCAAAGGAGAGAGTTGTTTTAGTAACACTCTTAATGTGTGACTCAAAGGAGAGAGTTGTTTTAGTAACACTCTTAATGTGTGACTCAAAGGAGAGAGTTGTTTTAGTAACACTCTTAATGTGTGACTCAAAGGAGAGAGTTGTTTTAGTAACACTCTTAATGTGTGACTCAAAGGAGAGAGTTGTTTTAGTAACACTCTTAATGTGTGACTCAAAGGAGAGAGTTGTTTTAGTAACACTCTTAATGTGTGACTCAAAGGAGAGAGTTGTTTTAGTAACACTCTTAATGTGTGACTCAAAGGAGAGAGTTGTTTTAGTAACACTCTTAATGTGTGACTCAAAGGAGAGAGTTGTTTTAGTAACACTCTTAATGTGTGACTCAAAGGAGAGAGTTGTTTTAGTAACACTCTTAATGTGTGACTCAAAGGAGAGAGTTGTTTTAGAAACACTCTTAATGTGTGACTCAAAGGAGAGAGTTGTTTTAGTAACACTCTTAATGTGTGACTCAAAGGAGAGAGTTGTTTTAGTAACACTCTTAATGTGTGACTCAAAGGAGAGAGTTGTTTCAGTAACACTCTTAATGTGTGACTCAAAGGAGAGAGTTGTTTCAGTAACACTCTTAATGTGTGACTCAAAGGAGAGAGTTGTTTTAGTAACACTCTTAATGTGTGACTCAAAGGAGAGAGTTGTTTTAGTAACACTCTTAATGTGTGACTCAAAGGAGAGAGTTGTTTTAGTAACACTCTTAATGTGTGACTCAAAGGAGAGAGTTGTTTTAGTAACACTCTTAATGTGTGACTCAAAGGAGAGAGTTGTTTCAGTAACACTCTTAATGTGTGACTCAAAGGAGAGAGTTGTTTTAGTAACACTCTTAATGTGTGACTCAAAGGAGAGAGTTGTTTTAGTAACACTCTTAATGTGTGACTCAAAGGAGAGAGTTGTTTTAGTAACACTCTTAATGTGTGACTCAAAGGAGAGAGTTGTTTTAGTAACACTCTTAATGTGTGACTCAAAGGAGAGAGTTGGCCTAGGTTGCTCGAAGGTGGGGATCGAACCAGGAACCCTCAGGTTGCTGGCACGGCCCCTCTCCCAACCGCGCCACGCTGTCCCCCAACAACAACAACAACAACAACAACAACAACAACAACAACAACACTCTGCTTTATGGAGAAAAGGCCCAATGCTGTGTATCATTGCTCATATGAATATCTTTCACTTACTTGCTTGTCTTGATGATAGGCTTCAACTGGGTTGACTGTGTCACACACACACACACACACACTCACACACACACACACACATAATGTGTGTGTGTGTGTGAGTGTGTGTGTGTGTGTGCAGGTTGTCAGAAGTGTTTAGCATCACCGTCTTCCTCTCAGCGTTGTTTCTTCACGGTCACATTGACTTCCACGCTGTGTCTTACATAAACACACACACACACACACACACACACACACACACACACGCACGCACACACACACACACACAGGATGTGTAGGGTAATACTTGCCATGTTTAGCAACATAATGATAATTGGTTCTGTCAGAAGGTCCCCATGGAGCAGCAGAAGTATGGAACAGTTCCAGGAAAGTTGAGGTCAAAGATGAAGATGATCAACCATGATGATGATGATGACGATGATGATGATGATGATGATGATGATGATGAAGGATCTCCTGTTGATAACTACCAGCACAGCCTGAGTGAGTTCAAACCTCTTTTTTGATCTCTCATTTCCTGCATGTCTCCTTCCCCTCACCTGTCCCTGGTTGCAGCCCTCATCTGTCCCTGTTTGCAGCCCTCACCTGTCCCAAATTGCAGCCCTCACCTGTCCCTGGTTGCACATCTCACATGTCCCTGGTTGCACCCCTCACCTGTCCCTAATTGCAGCCCTCACCTGTCCCTGGTTGCAGCCCTCATCTGTCCCTGATTGCACATCTCACATGTCCCTGGTTGCACACCTCACCTGTCCCTGGTTGCAGCCCTCATCTGTCCCTGGTTGCAGCCCTCATCTGTCCCTGATTGCACATCTCACATGTCCCTGGTTGCACACCTCACCTGTCCCTGGTTGCAGCCCTCATCTGTCCCTGGTTGCAGCCCTCATCTGTCCCTGATTGCACATCTCACATGTCCCTGGTTGCACACCTCACCTGTCCCTGGTTGCAGCCCTCATCTGTCCCTGGTTGCAGCCCTCATCTGTCCCTGATTGCACATCTCACATGTCCCTGGTTGCACATCTCACATGTCCCTGGTTGCACACCTCACCTGTCCCTGGTTGCACCCCTCACCTGTCCCTGGTTGCACATCTCACATGTCCCTGGTTGCACCCTTCACCTGTCCCTGGTTGCACCCCTCAACTGTCCCTGGTTGCAGCCCTCACCTGTCCCTGGTTGCAGCCCTCACCTGTCCCTGGTTGCAGCCCTCACCTGTCCCTGATTGCAGCCCTCACCTGTCCCTGGTTGCAGCCCTCACCTGTCCCTGATTGCAGCCCTCACCTGTCCCTGATTGCAGCCCTCACCTGTCCCTGGTTGCAGCCCTCACCTGTCCTTGGTTGCAGCCCTCACCTGTCCCTGATTGCAGCCCTCACCTGTCCCTGATTACAGCCCTCACCTGTCCCTGATTGCAGCCCTCACCTGTCCCTGATTACAGCCCTCACCTGTCCCTGATTGCAGCCCTCACCTGTCCCTGGTTGCACCTGGTTGCAGTTGCCAATCAGGCGTTTATTCCTGCCTGCCTCGCCTGTTCCTCAGAGCTGAATGATTGATTATTGTTTGAGAGCCTGACTGCTTCTCCTCTGTCAAATAGTGACAAAGCACTTTGAGTACCTTGAAGATAGAAAAGTATAACCCATTTACCATATATTATGGTGTGTGTAGAAGGTAAGACATATTATCTGGCATTGTGTTTCACCATATTATGCAAAAGCAACTTTTCTTACCTTCTGGTACCTGCTGATCTGTATTTGGGATCTGCATGAATCCTGAAAAATTGCACACGTCCACCTTTCTAATCCGTGTCGACACCGTAGTGGATAATCTTCTTCTTTCTCTCTATCTTCTTATGTGACATTCATCCTCCACTGTTGCCATTTCTAATATAAAGTAGTGTAAAGTTCTTACTTATATCTGTCAGTAAACTCACCACGAAAGCACTAAAACATACCTTTACATTATTCACCCAAGGAACTTTACTAATTAGAGAGTTCCGGTCACGGGACACATTCCGGGTGTTGTTGTTGCACTAGTGAGCCACGGATGAGGAGATGCTGCTCCGTTATTGATTGAAGTAAAGTGTGAATGTCATTAAAACAGTTAGCGCCATCTTTTGACACTTCTTCCACTCCCGTCCTTGCACGCTACACCGCTACAACAAAGATGACGCTGTCCAAGTGGAGGCACGTAGATAAGACCTGGAGAGACTGTGAGTTGAAGATGATGTGTAAAACATCATCTATGCAACATTTTGAGCAAAGAAGCAGCATGACATGTTATGTAGACCACAAGGAAGTCTTTTACATTTAGAAAATAATCATAATAGTATGAGCACTTGAATGTGCTCTATAATCCGGTGCGCCTAATATATGAACAAAAATAGAGCATTCATTGGCAGTGGGCCTTATATTCCGGTGCGCCCTATGGTCCTGTAAGTAGTGTAATAATGAAGTTAAAGAAAGTGAGGATCAACATTCTAATGATCCTGCAGGGGTTTATTGTGGTCATGTTCATGTTTCAGCAACACAAAATAAAGTTGAACTCTGAGCCAGGCTGCAACTCCAATATGAACTTTGCAAGCTTGACTCAAATCTTTGCTTTCTTCTCACTTGTCACTCACTTGGATGCTGCACCTGCCTTGTCCTGCTGGGTATTTGTCCTTTGTGGCCAGAAGGTTTGTTCTCAGGACGCACAAAACAACTAGTCTTCTTCTTCCTGCTCTGACAGGACATGCAGAGAAGATGGATGAGTCCAACCAGTCCTTCCTGTCCACTGACAGGAACTCCAGCCAGCAGTCCGCCAAGTCAGCAGAAAGCAGGAAGAGTCACAGAGGCATCAAGAAACTGTGGGGCTTGTAAGTCCTGCTCCTAATGGCAATCCTCCACTCAAACGTCAACAGAAAAGCCTGCAACATCCTGGGAGGACTGATTTAAGGTCAACTTGTTTACCTTACCCAGTCTTTGTCTTGTCTTCAGCATCCGCCGCAGTCAGTCAGGTAGTCCGGTCCAGGTCCATGACCCCAACCTTGGAGACTTTAAGCGGGGAAACATCAGAGCCAGCACTGGACCAAGACTGGCACCTTCAGTGAATATGCGGTATGTACAGTATATACTGTATATGTATGTACAGTTCCATATGAGTTGGGAAATGGTGTTAGATGTAAATATAAACGGAATACAATGATTTGCAAATCCTTTTCAAGCCATATTCAGTTGAATATGCTACAAAGACAACATATTTCATGTTCAAACTCATAAACTTTATTTTTTTTTTGCAAATAATCATTAACTTAGAATTTCATGGCTGCAACACGTGACAAAGTAGTTGGGAAAGGGCATGTTCACCACTGTGTTACATGGCCTTTTCTTTTAACAACACTCAGTAAAGGTTTGGGAACTGAGGAGACACATTTTTGAAGTGGAATTCTTTCCCATTCTTGCTTGATGTACAGCTTAAGTTGTTCAACAGTCTCCCTTCTCATATTTTAGCCTTCACACATTTTCAATGTCTGGACTACAGGCAGGCCAGTCTAGTACCCATACTCTTTTACTATGAAGCCACGTTGATGTATCACGTGGCTTGGCATTATCTTGCTGAAATAAGCAGGGGCGTCCATGGTAACGTTGCTTGGATGGCAACATATGTTGCTCCAAAACCTGTATGTACCTTTCAGCATTAATGGTGCCTTCACAGATGTGTAAGTTACCCATGTCTTGGCCACTAATACACCCCCATACCATCACACATGCTGCCTTTTACACTTTACGCCTAGAACAATCCGGATGGTTCTTTTCCTCTTTGGTCCGGAGGACACGACGTCCACAGTTTCCAAAAACAATTTGAAATGTGGACTCGTCAGACCACAGAACACTTTTCCACTTTGTATCAGTCCATCTTAGATGAGCTCAGGCCCAGCGAAGCCGACAGCGTTTCTGGGTGTTGTTGATAAACGGTTTTCGCCTTGCATAGGAGAGTTTTAACTTGCACTTACAGATGTAGCAACCAACTGTAGTTACTGACAGTGGATTTCTGAAGTGTTCCTGAGCCCATGTGGTGATATCTTTTACACACTGATGTCACTTGTTGATGTAGTACAGCCTGAGGGATCGAAGGTCTGCTTACGTGCAGTGATTTCTCCAGATTCTCTGAACCCTTTGATGATATTACGGAGCGTAGATGGTGAAATCCCTAAATTCCTTGCAATAGCTGGTTGAGAAAGGTTTTTCTTAAACTGTTCAACAATTTGCTCACGCATTTGTTGACAAAGTGGTGACCCTCGCCCCATCCTTGTTTGTGAATGACTGAGCATTTCATGGAATCTACTTTTATACCCAATCATGGCACCCACCTGTTCCCAATTAGCCTGCTCACCTGTGGGATGTTCCAAATAAGTGTTTGATGAGCATTCCTCAACTTTATCAGTATTTATTGCCACCTTTCCCAACTTCTTTGTCACGTGTTGCTGGCATCAAATGCTAAAGTTAATGATTATTTGCAAAAAAAAAAATTTTTTATGAGTTTGAAGATCAAATATGTTGTCTTTGTAGCATATTCAATTGAATATGGCTTGAAAAGGATTTGCAAATCATTGTATTCCGTTTATATTTACATCTAACACAATTTCCCAACTCATATGGAAACGGGGTTTGTATATATATATTGTAGCGTCCCGGAAGAGTTAGTGTTGCAAAGGATTCTGGGTATTTGTTCTGTGGTGTTTATGTTGTGTTGCGGTGCGGATGTTCTCCCGAAACGTGTTTGTCGTTCTTGTTTGGTGTGGGTTCACAGCGTGGTGAATGTTTGTGACTGTGTTAATGTTGGCTTATACGGCCACCCTCAGTGTGACCTGTGTGGCTGTTGACTAAGTATGCTTTGCTTTCATTTGTGTGCGTGTGTCTAAAATTGACGTTATCATTAAAAGTTGAAATGATCGCACGTCGAGTCAGCATTTCTTGACATCTTCAAGCAAAGACATTTGTCAAACCCGTCCAACGCTACAATATATATATATATATATATATATATATATATATATATATATATATATATATATATATATATATATATATATATATATATATATATATATATATATATATATATATATATTATAATTATATTTATATAGCGCTTTTTCTCTAGTGACTCAAAGCGATTTACATAGTGAAAGCCAATATGTAAGTTCCATTTAAAGCAATGTGGGTGGCACTGGGAGCAGGTGGGTAAAGTGTCTTGCCCAAGGACACAACGGCAGTGACTAGGATGGCGGAAGCGGGGATCGAACCTGGAACCCTCAAGTTGCTGGCACGGCCACTCTACCAACCGAGCTATATTGCCCCGTGCTGCACAGAAGTTAAGACATACATACTAGAAGAGGCAGTAATATAAAACATTTCACTCTAAAAAGAATAAATACATAAAGTACATCAGAGAAAATGAAATAGACTAACATCACACAACTCTCGTGCTGCTTTAAAAGCCAAAGAGTGAAAATATGTTTTAAGATGTGACTTAAAAGTCATTAAAGAGGGATATTGTTCCAAAGTTTTGGGGCCACAGCATCACCTCTGGATTTTAAACGGCTTTTTGAGACGACAAGAAGAAAGTGATCAGCTGACTTTGTGGGCGTGTACCATTTTTAAATGACTGACATATATTGTGGCGCTAATCCGTAAAGAGATTTAAAAAGTCAAATGAACTTAGAAGTACACATAATGATAAACATGAACTTAGAAGTACACATAATGATAAACATGAACTTAGAAGTACACATAATGATAAACATGAACTTAGAAGTACACATAATGATAAACATGAACTTAGAAGTACACATAATGATAAACATGAACTTAGAAGTACACATAATGATAAACATGAACTTAGAAGTACACATAATGATAAACATGAACTTAGAAGTACACATAATGATAAACATGAAACATAATGTCAGTGCAATCCTGCCAGCTGGACCAATAAATAACAGATTGATGTCATGACTTGGTCCTGGGTGTTTGCTTTTCCGGAATGCAACGGAAAGTTGGCTCGGGCGAGACGGGAATGTAAATACATGATTTATTGAATATATCAAAATAAAGTACAAACGAAAAGCGAGAGAACAAACTATGAAACCAAAAGACTATAGCATTAATAAACAAAACTTACTTGGCATGGACTAAAAGGAGCAGCATGAACGATGGACATGAAATCAAGTGTCAGAAATGTGCCGAGCATAATTGTGGGATGTCACCAGACAGACAAACTGAAAACAATGAACTTAAATACTACAGACATGATTAACGAAAACAGGTGCGTGACTCAAAACGTGAAACAGGTGCGTGACGTGACAGGTGAAAACTAATGGTTGCTATGGTGACAAAACAAAAGTGCACAAAAAGTCCAAAAACAAAACCGAACATGACCAAAACAAAAACATGATCACACAGACATGACAATTGATATTACAACAAACTGTTGAAAAGCAGCAGAAGAAAAGAAAGCAATGGTTACCAAAAACTGAAGAATAAAAATATCATGTATTTATTGTTCAGAGACTTGAAGGTTCCTTTTTCCAAGTGGAGCACAGAGCAGACGTGTGATTGGCTGGAAGATATTGGACTGGGCCAGTACGCCATGCTCGCTCGCCACTGGCTCGCCAGCGGTCAAACTCTACTGGCAGCCACGCCACAAGATCTACACAAGGTACACACACACACACACGCACACACACACACACACACACACACACACACACACACACACACACACACACACACACACACACACACACACAGCCAGTGTCACAGTCATCTTTGTCAAGCATGTTAATAGTTGTACTTCTACATGTCTCACCTGTCTTACTGCTGCCCGTCTACTTGTCATTTAGTAACACCTTTCTTACTGCTGCCTGTCTACTTGTCATTTAGTAACACCTGTCTTACTGCTGCCTGTCTTCTTGTCATTTAGTAACACCTGTCTCTTTACTTCTAGCTTCTTTTAGTTCCGCCTTCAACAAGTCTTCTTCTGTCCTGTGACTTTCTTTTGAATGATTGTTGACGTTTTGTTGTTGTAAATGTTGATGTTGAGTCGGAGTAAATGCAGTAATGGATGAAATATGTAACAATTGTCTGGGAGTCCAAATATGTCCTCCCCTTCTTTGTTTTTCAAGGAAATGGGAATGAAGAATCCATTGCATAGGAAGAAACTCCAGCTGGCCATCAAGACTTTGAGTAGCAAGCAGCACGAGAAGTCTGCTGAGTTGGATGAAATCTGGGTCACTCGTATGTATTCAAACACTAAATATGACACAATGATGCAAGCAGTAAGAGGGAAGCAGGAAAAAGCCAAAAGCAGTGAAGTTGTCAGGTTGTGTAAATGGTCAATAAAAAGAGAATACAACAAATCCTTTTCAACTTATATTCCATTGAATAGACTGCAAAGACAAGATATTTAACGTTCCAATGAGAAAACGTTGTTATTTTTTGCAAATATTAGCTCATTTGGAATTTGATGCCTGCAACATGTTTCAAAAAAGCTGGCACAAGTGGCAAAAAAGAGTGATAAAGTTAAGGAATGCTCATCAAAGACTTATTTGGAACATCCCACAGGTGAACAGGCTAATTGGGAACAGGTGGGTGCCATGATTGGGTATAAAAGCAGCTTCCATGAAATGCTCAGTCGTTCACAAACAAGGACGGGGCGAGGGTCACCACTTTGTCAACAAATGCCTGAGCAAATTGTTTAAGAACAACATTTCTCAAGCAGCTATTGCAAGGAATATCATCAAAAGGTTCAGAGAATCTGGAGAAATCACTGCACGTAAGCCATGATATTACACACCTTGGATCCTTCAGGCGGTACTGCATCACAAAGCGACATCAGTGTGTAAAGGATATCACCACATGGGCTCAGGAACACTTCAGAAAACCACTGTCAGTAACTACAGTTTGTGGCTACATCTGTGAGTGCAAGTTAAAACTCTACTATGCAAAGCCAAAGCCATTTATCAACAACACCCAGAAACACCACCGGCTTCGCTGGGCGTATTAGTGGCCAAGACATGGGTAACTTACACATCTGTGAAGGCACCATTGATGCTGAAAGGTACATACAGGTTTTGGAGCAACATATGTTGCCATCCAAGCAACGTTATCATGGACGCCCCTGCTTATTTCAGCAAGACAATGCCAAGCCACGTGTTACAACAGCGTGTGAAAATGTGTGAAGGCTAAAATATGAGAAGGGAGACTGTTGAACAACTTAAGCTGTACATCAAGCAAGAATGGGAAAGAATTCCACTTCAAAAATGTGTCTCCTCAGTTCCCAAACCTTTACTGAGTGTTGTTAAAAGGAAAGGCCATGTAACACACTGGTAAAAATTCCTTTTTTGCAATGTGTTGCTGCCATTAAATTCAAAGTTTATGATTATTTGCAACAAAGAAGAAAGTTTGTCAGTGTGAACATGAAATATCTTGTCTTTGCAGTCTATTCAATTGAATATAAGTTGAAAAGGATTTGTTGTATTCTCTTTTTATTGACCATTTACACAACCTGACAACTTCACTGCTTTTCTACTTTGTACTTCTAACATGTGATGTTCCAAAGGATGGCTGGATGACATCGGACTTCCTCAGTATAAAGATCAATTTAGTGAAGCAAGAATGAATGGACACATGCTGCAATACCTCACTGTGGTCAGTTGTACACAACAACACAATCTCTTGTGTGCTGTAGTTACACAACATGACATGAAGTTGTGTGGTGCAGTTACACAACGTGACATGAAGTTGTGTGGTGCAGTTACACAACATGACATGAGTCCTTGCGTCCATCTCAGAATGATCTGCTGGTCCTGAAAGTGAGCAGCCAGCTGCATCATCTCAGCATCAAGTGTGCCATCCATGTTCTCCACCTCAACAACTTCCACCCCTTCTGCCTGAAGCGCCGACCCAGCACCGACGTCAGTATTCAATATTCTTGCTTTTATGCAACTCTTACATTCTGCCATGTTGAGTGACACCAGGAGGCAGAGACCAAAGCCACGTGCAGGCAAAACCAGTCTTTAATGATTAGCGCAGATTGATGCTGGCAAGAGGGCAAAGTGTTGTGCTAAAGTGCTAAATTGTCCTGGGCGAGGTCAATGAGGTTCAACAGGGGCCTGCCTGGTTGATGTGATCTGGATGGTCCAGGTGAGCGAGGGTCAGCCAGGTGACACACACACAAGTACAAACCCCGTTTCCATATGAGTTGGGAAATTGTGTTAGATGTAAATATAAACAGAATACAATGATTTGCAAATCATTTTCAACCCATATTCAGTTGAATATGCTACAAAGACAACATATTTGATGTTCAAACTCATAAACTTCATTTTTTTGTTGCAAATAATCATTAACTTTAGAATTTGATGGCAGCAACACGTGACAAAGAAGTTGGGAAAGGTGGCAATAAATACTGATAAAGTTGAGGAATGCTCATCAAACACTTATTTGGAACATCCCACAGGTGTGCAGGCTAATTGGGAACAGGTGGGTGCCATGATTGGGTATAAAAACAGCTTCCCAAAAAATGCTCAGTCTTTCACAAGAAAGGATGGGGCGAGGTACACCCCTTTGTCCACAACTGCGTGAGCAAATAGTCAAACAGTTTAAGAACAACGTTTCTCAAAGTGCAATTGCAAGAAATGTAGGGATTTCAACATCTACGCTCCATAATATCATCAAAAGGTTCAGAGAATGTGGAGAAATCACTCCACGTAAGCGGCATGGCCGGAAACCAACATTGAATGACCGTGACCTTCCATCCCTCAGACGGCACTGTATCAAAAAGCGACATCAATCTCTAAAGGATATCACCACATGGGCTCAGGAACACTTCAGAAAACCACTGTCACTAAATACAGTTGGTCGCTACATCTGTAAGTGCAAGTTAAAGCTCTACTATGCAAAGCCAAAGCCATTTATCAACAACACCCAGAAACGCCGCCGCCTTCTCTGGGCCCGAGATCATCTAAGATGAACTCATGCAAAGTGGAAAAGTGTTCTGTGGTCTGACGAGTCCACATTTCAAATTGTTTTTGGAAATATTCGACATCGTGTCATCCGGACCAAAGAGGAAGCGAACCATCCAGACCAGGGGTGTCAAACTCAAATACAGAGTGGGCCAAAATGTAAAACTGAACAAAGCCGTGGGCCAAGGTTGAACAAATTAACCTTTTTGACAGGGACCCAAACAAGTTTTGCTTTGAATATTGAACAAGCAAGGCTTATATAACTTTATAGTGACATGCATAATAATAATAATAATTAAAAAATATCAATGGCATATCAAATACAATTTAAATAAAAATTGAATGCCTCTTTTCTATTTGCAGCCTTCTAAGGTAAATATCAACATTAACTTTTTCCACAGGATAATAAATTAGAAAATAAAATAACAATGAATAAACCAACCATTCAGGACTTTAAACTGCTCAGTTTGCAACACACTGATCTAATCTGATGTGCCCAAGCCAGATACCTGACATCTTTTCTTGGATGCTAGTTCATTAATGTCGGGGCTCAGGCTTTGAGCTGAGGCAACCTTCATTATCCAACGAAGGTGTTCATCAGTCATTATATCTCGCATTCCACAGTCTTACAGGCACTGCTTTTAACGTCCTCTACGAGCTGACGTCACATCCGCTTTTCATCCCTTCTAATATTGAGCTGAGGCAACCTTCATTATCCAACCAAGGTGTTCATCAGTCATTATATCTCGCATTCCACAGTCTTGGGGGCGTGCCTTACAGGCACTGCTTTTAATGTCCTCTACGAGCTGACGTCACATCCGCTTTTCATCCCTTCTAACAACATGCCCGCCTAGTCACATTAAATGAGCGGCTCCTGTATGCACACACACATACTTCATCAACAGTTATACAGTTTACACTGAGAGTTGCAACTTTAACATTGTTAGAAATATGCGCCACACTGTGAATCCACGCCATACAAGAATGACAAACACATTTTGGTAGAACATCCGCAGAGTAACACACAACATAAACACAACAGAACAAATACCCAGAACCCTTTGCAGCACTAACTCTTCCGGGACGCTACAATATACACCCCCGCTACCTCCAAACCCCGCCCCCCCGGCGTAGAATGCACCCCCTGACGGGAGTGTTGTATCAACTAAAGCCCACACTTAAAGTTTCCACGTGCAAGATTGAATGTATTTGAAAAAGTTATTTAATAAGAAGCCAAAAGTGCAAAAACAATAATGTTCGTGTTGGAGGAGTTGTGAATGAATGAAATATGAAATCCGTGCTGCAGTCGCTGCTGGGCCACAACATTAGGTACACCTGCAGACTGGAAAATAGGGTACTCTGGGAGTGGAAGAAAGTAGAGAGACTGAGGCATCGCATTGATGAATTTCTGTGGAAGGATTGACTCACAGCAACTAAACATTAACCAAAGCTTGCAGTGCATCAGCACCCTGTCAAGAAGGATGAAAAGTCAAGCACACAATCCTGGAGGAACAAACTTTAGTAGGGGAACCCTCCCAACCTTCCAGACCTGTAATGGAAAGGAAGCTTCCTGTGAACATAAAATGTCCTGCTGCTGCAGACCAGGAGTTAATGCTGACTTCAGCACAAACTACAGACATCATTTACCAGAACGTAAAAGAGGAAAAAGGTACTAGATAGTTATTACCCAAACTTTATTTAGGAGGCAACAGGAGATCAAGCACCTCATTCAATGAGACAGCCCAGAAAACCATAGAAGAAGAGTAAAAATGGAGGGCAATAGCTCAGTTGCAAGCTGAATCGCAAATGTGTGGGGATCCACACCATTAGTTTTATTGTAACGGTTACAATAGTCCATGTTTTCATCAGTAATTGATCCATAAGTGTGCAACCTACTTGCTGACTGAATACAAAGTTGATGGTACTAAAGTCAATATTGATGCTGAATACAAAGTTGATGGTACTAAAGTCAATATTGATGTGTGGTTCAGAAGCAGTTGAGTCGTAGTGAGGTGACCCAGTGGTCCAACCACAGAGTCATGGAGTGGCTGAGATCTGTGGACCTGGCAGAGTACGCCCCAAACCTGCGTGGCAGTGGAGTTCATGGAGGTCTGATAGTAAGTATGAATGATTGTCATGAAGGTCTGATAGTAAGTATGAATGATTGTCCTGGAGGTCTGATAGTAAGTATGAATGATTGTCATGGAGGTCTGATAGTAAGTATGAATGATTGTCATGGAGGTCTGATAGTAAGTATGAATGATTGTCATGGAGGTCTGATAGTAAGAATGAATGTTTGCTCGTCGCTTCCGTCAACTTCCTCCATTGTCTGTTGTGAAAAAGATGCTGGAGCCTGGCTTTAACGCCGACACGCTGGCCATGCTGCTGAACATCCCGCCTCACAAAACCCTGCTCAGACGTCACCTCAGCACCAACTTCAACAACCTGCTGGGGAGACACGCCCAGCAGGAGAAGCGACAATACGCCGAAGCCGCTGACCACTCGCCACTCAACATTACCGCCAAGATCAAGGTAACACACAACAGAAACACTAGTTTTACCTCATGCATGTTACATCATTATACAATAGACATCAAATTCATGTTTTTATGAAACAATAAACATAACATTCATGTTTTTATGAAACAATAAACATAACATTCATGTTTTTTTGATGCAATAAACATAAAAAGCAGCCAGCCAGTAAAAGATCAAGTTTACCACAAAGAGTTATGTTTTTTTCCTGGGTTTGTTTTGTGTTGCAGCCAAAAAAGTTGGTCTTTTCCAACTTGGCTCACTTGCGGAGGAGGCGGCCAGAAGAGTCCAAGGACTACGTTTGTCCCGTGGAGTCTGGTGGGCCTCAGGACGGACGCACATCAGTCAACCAGATCCACCACGCCAACATCCTGGATCCTGATGAGTCCACAGACCAGGTGTGTGGCCGACGCCCACATGACATTTCGATCATCAGTAGCAGCCAATCACAGCTTCCTTCCTTTGCTTGCAGCCTTTCCTTCATCCTCCTGAAGTCCACCACTGTGACTTGGACCAGTGATGTCAACCCTCATCATTAAATCTTCCTTAGTAATACTTCCATTTCTACTTTATTTGCACTTAATACACTTCCACTTGGAATACTGTTGCAGTGTTTCATTTATTTATGTTGCTTTTTGGACATTCTATACTAAAGGTAGTAACATTTTGTTTATAATTAACACAATGTGTGTAAAATGTACAGTACTTCATATTTACTTACTAGTGTACAAATCAATTTCAACATGCAAATAAACATTTTCATTGTACTTGCAAGTATTCCTTCAAGTGTACTCACGCTCCAATGTTGATCTGTGTTATGACACATTTGCTTGGACTGCAAGTTCTCTGACGTTGTTTTATGTTTGACTGTCATTTACTGCTCACACTTGTTATTACCAAATAAAATAGCTTTGAGGTCGGTAAGCAAAACCAGAATTATTCCGTACATTAGGCGCATCGGGTTATAAAGCGCACTGTCGAGGTTTGAGAGAAAAAAATTTTTTTAAGTGCGCCTTTTAGTCCGGAAAATACACTGGGGGGCGGGGGGGGGGCACAGGTCCGGTGGCCATGGATGAAGTGCTGGCTGTCCAGAGTCCCCAGCCTGTGCATCGGTTGGGGACATCTCTGCGCTGCTGACCTGTCTCCGCTTGGGATGGTCTCCTGCTGGCCCCACTATGGACTGGACTCTTACACTATTATGTTAGATCCACTATGGACTGGACTCTTACACTATTATGTTAGATCCACTATGGACTGGACTCTTACACTATTATGTTAGATCCACTATGGACTGGACTCTTACACTATTATGTTAGATCCACTATGGACTGGACTCTCACACTATTATGTTAGATCCACTATGGACTGGACTCTCACTATTATGTTAGATCCACTATGGACTGGACTCTCACACTATTATGTTAGATCCACTATGGACTGGACTCTCACTATTATGTTAGATCCACTATGGACTGGACTCTCACTATTATGTTAGATCCACTATGGACTGGACTCTCACTATTATGTTAGATCCACTATGGACTGGACTCTCACTATTATGTTAGATCCACTATGGACTGGACTCTCACTATTATGTTAGATCCACTATGGACTGGACTCTCACTATTATGTTAGATCCACTATGGACTGGACTTTCACTATTATGTTAGATCCACTATGGACTGGACTCTCACACTATTATGTTAGATCCACTATGGACTGGACTCTCACTATTATGTTAGATCCACTATGGACTGGACTCTCACACTATTATGTTAGTTCCACTATGGACTGGACTCTCACACTATTATGTTAGATCCACTATGGACTGGACTCTCACTATTATGTTAGATCCACTATGGACTGGACTCTCACTATTATGTTAGATCCACTATGGACTGGACTCTCACTATTATGTTAGATCCACTATGGACTGGACTCTCACTATTATGTTAGATCCACTATGGACTGGACTCTCACTATTATGTTAGATCCACTATGGACTGGACTTTCACTATTATGTTAGATCCACTATGGACTGGACTTTCACTATTATGTTAGATCCACTATGGACTGGACTCTCACACTATTATGTTAGATCCACTATGGACTGGACTCTCACTATTATGTTAGATCCACTATGGACTGGACTCTCACACTATTATGTTAGTTCCACTATGGACTGGACTCTCACACTATTATGTTGGATCCACTATGGACTGGACTCTCACTATTATGTTAGATCCACTATGGACTGGACTCTCACTATTATGTTAGATCCACTATGGACTGGACTTTCACTATTATGTTAGATCCACTATGGACTGGACTCTCACTATTATGTTAGATCCACTATGGACTGGACTTTCACTATTATGTTAGATCCACTATGGACTGGACTCTCACACTATTATGTTAGATCCACTATGGACTGGACTCTCACACTATTATGTTAGATCCACTATGGACTGGACTCTTACTATTGTGTTAGATCCACTATGGACTGGACTCTCATACTATTATGTTAGATCCACTATGGACTGGACTCTCACTATTATGTTAGATCCACTATGGACTGGACTCTTACTATTATGTTAGATCCACTATGGACTGGACTCTTACTCTTGTGTTGGATCCACTATGGACTGGACTCTCATACTATTATGTTAGATCCACTATGAACTGGACTCTCACTATTATGTTAGATCCACTATGGACTGGACTCTTACTATTATGTTAGATCTACCATGGACTGGACTCTCACACTATTATGTTAGATCCACTATGGACTGGACTCTCACTATTATGTTAGATCCACTGTGGACTGGACTCTCAATATTATGTTAGATCCACTATGGACTGGACTCTCACTATTATGTTAGATCCACTATGGACTGGACTCTCACTATTATGTTAGATCCACTATGGACTGGACTCTCACACTATTATGTTAGATCCACTATGGACTGGACTCTCACTATTATGTTAGATCCACTATGGACTGGACTCTCACACTATTATGTTAGATCCACTATGGACTGGACTCTCACTATTATGTTAGATCCACTATGGACTGGACTCTCACACTATTATGTTAGATCCACTATGGACTGGACTCTCACTATTATGTTAGATCCACCATGGACTGGACTCTCACTATTATGTTAGATCCACTATGGACTGGACTCTCACTATTATGTTAGATCCACTATGGACTGGACTCTCACACTATTATGTTAGATCCACTATGGACTGGACTCTCACACTATTATGTTAGATCCACTATGGACTGGACTCTCACACTATTATGTTAGATCCACTATGGACTGGACTCTCACACTATTATGTTAGATCCACTATGGACTGGACTCTCACTATTATGTTAGATCCACTATGGACTGGACTCTCACACTATTATGTTAAGATCCACTATGGACTGGACTCTCACTATTATGTTAGATCCACTATGGACTGGACTCCCACTATTATGTTAGATCCACTATGGACTGGACTCTCACACTATTATGTTAAGATCCACTATTGACTGGACTCTCACTATTATGTTAGATCCACTATGGACTGGACTCTCACACTATTATGTTAAATCCACTATGGACTGGACTCTCACACTATTATGTTAGATCCACTATGGACTTGACTCTCACTATTATGTTAGATCCACTATGGACTGGACTCTCACACTATTATGTTAGATCCACTATGGACTGGACTCTCACACTATTATGTTAAGATCCACTATTGACTGGACTCTCACTATTATGTTAGATCCACTATGGACTGGACTCTCACTATTATGTTAGATCCACTATGGACTGGACTCTCACTATTATGTTAGCTCCACTATGGACTGAACTCTCACTATTCTGTTAGATCCACTATGGACTGGACTCTCACTATTCTGTTAGATCCACTATGGACTGGACTCTCACACTATTATGTTAGATCCACTATGGACTGAACTCTCACTATTATGTTAGATCCACTATGGACTGGACTCTCACACTATTATGTTAATATCCACTATGGACTGGACTCTCACTATTATGTTAGATCCACTATGGACTGGACTCTCACTATTATGTTAGATCCACTATGGACTGGACTCTCACACTATTATGTTAAGATCCACTATTGACTGGACTCTCACACTATTATGTTAGATCCACTATGGACTGGACTCTCACACTATTATGTTAGATCCACTATGGACTGGACTCTCACACTATTATGTTAGATCCACTATGGACTGGACTCTCACACTATTATGTTAGATCCACTATGGACTGGACTCTCACTATTATGTTAGATCCACTATGGACTGGACTCTCACACTATTATGTTAGATCCACTATGGACTGGACTCTCACTATTATGTTAGATCCACTATGGACTGGACTCTCACACTATTATGTTAGATCCACTATGGACTGGACTCTCACTATTATGTTAGATCCACTATGGACTGGACTCTCACACTATTATGTTAGATCCACTATGGACTGGACTCTCACTATTATGTTAGATCCACTATGGACTGGACTTTCACAATATTATGTCAGACCCACTCGATGTCCATTGCATCCGGTCTCCCCTAGGGGGGGGGGGGATCACCCACATCTGCGGTCCTCTCCAAGGTTTCTCATAGTCATTCACATGGACGTCCCATTGGGGTTGTGAGTTTTTCCTTGCCCTTATGTGGTTTCTGTACCTTGGATGTTGTTGTGGCTTGTGCAGCCCTTTGAGACACTTGTGATTTAGGGCTATATAAATAAACATGTCCAGTTACAACAAATCAATCAGGCAAGTTGGACAACTCCAGTACCACACATCACATTGTCTGGACTTTCCCTTCAAGCATTGAAATGTCTGACATTGCAGCAGACGCTTGCCTAATTTGCATATCTATCTTCAGTCCAATTAGACACTCAGCTGTTGAGTCTGGAGTTTCCCATCCTTCTCTTAGCATCGCTTTCCCAACGACCATCTTGTGCAAATGTGTCACATTTATTTCTCACTCATTCATCTGCAATGTGCATTCAATTATATTTGGAATAGATGACAAACAGATGATACTAATTAAGGATCAAGAAAGAGCGTCGAAAACAATGTTTGGTCTTGATTTTAAACAGGGAACATTTAGAGCACATTTTTAGTAGGCCTATAATTGTGTAGTCTTGAGCATTTAAGTATAAAAATGGTGTGGTGGTTTAACTGTTTAACCACAGGAGAACATTCTGCTTGTTTTGTTCTCTCAATTATTAGGGAACGTTAGGGTGTGTTAGCTTTCTCCGTAACCGCGATGGAACGTTCTCTCAAAGTTAATTCTAGGGTTGGTTCCAACTAATCTTTGGAGAACCTTGGCTAAGGTTTTTTTTAATGTTATGTGTTAGCTGGGACAGTCTAATTTAGACATCTTGCATGTTTGGGTTAAGAGTTATCCTTTTTATTGCCTTATTCGCATTTTCTCACAATTCTAAGAACAGTACTGTGTTTTTGAGGAAAAACCTCATTTTTCTGTTTGCAAACCTTACAAAAGTAAATGTTCCAAGTAAAACTCATTAACAAACATTATTAGTACATTCATATTCAGACATCTGGCATGTTTGCTTCAAGACGTTTTATGGCTTTAATCACATCTTCTCTGGATTATTTATTGTGGACGTCGTGTCCTCCGGACCAAAGAGGAAAAGAACCATCCGGATTGTTCTAGGGTGAAAGTGTAAAAGGCAGCATGTGTGATGGTATGGGGGTGTATTAATGGCCAAGACATGGGTAACTTATACATCTGTGAAGGCAACATTAATGCTGAAAGACTGCGGGTACTTTCCTGGCCCGCCTGCAGTCCAGACCTGTCTCTCATCAAAAATGTGTGGCGCATTATGAAGTGTAAAATACGACAGCGAAGACCCTAGACTGTTGAAGGACTGAAGCTCTACATAAAACAAGAATGGGAAAGAATTCCACTTTCAAAGCTTCAACAATTAGTTTCCTCAGTTCCCAATCGTTTATTGAATGTTGTTAAAAGAAAAGGCCATGTAACACAGTGGTGAACATGCCCTTTCCCAACTACTTTGGCACGTGTTGCAGCCATGAAATTCTAAGTTAATTATTATTTGCAAAAAAAAAAATAAAGTTTATGAGTTTGAACATCAAATATGTTGTCTTTGTAGCATATTCAACTGAATATGGCTTGAAAAGGATTTGCAAATCATTGTGTTCTGTTTATATTTACATCTAACACAATTTCCCAACTCATATGGAAACAGGGTTTGTAGATAAGATGACTGTATCATTGGAAGGTAGATAATAAGATGACAGTATCAGTGTAAGGTAGATAATAAGATGACAGTATCAGTGTAAGGTAGATAATAAGATGACAGTATCAGTGTAAGGTAGATAATAAGATGACAGTATCAGTGTAAGGTAGATAATAAGATGGCAGTATCAGTGTAATAAGATGTCTGTCATGTGCAGAGGAAATGAACAAGATGTTTGGTCACACTTGAATCAAACATGCAGCAACTGTAGAATCCAGACTTTTGTTCAAGGAAGCAATAAAAAGACTTTTGGTCTGCTGATGTGTGAATGACTACCAACCATATCAGCAATGAGCACATTCTGCACGCTTCATGTCCAACATTTGAGAGTCACAATGGTCTTTAATGAGTGAAGTGAGGAATGATGAAGATGAGACGTGTCAGTCCTTCTTTGATAGTGATGATAAATGGGTTGTACTTGTATAGCGCTTTTCTACCTTCAAGGTACTCAAAGCGCTTTGACACTACTTCCACATTTACCCATTCACACACACATTCACACACTGATGGAGGGAGCTGCCATGCAAGGCGCTAACCAGCACCCATCAGGAGCAAGGGTGAAGTGTCTTGCTCAGGACACAACGGACATGACGAGGTTGGTACTAGGTGGGGATTGAACCAGGGACCCTCGGGTCGCGCACGGCCACTCTTCCACTGCGCCACGCCGTCCCATGATGATGATGATGATAGAATAACTGCTAATAAACTTCTTTCATTACATGTAGTAAATGACTGGGAACATGTATACAGTATATATATATATATATATATATATATATATATATATATATATATATATATATATATATAATAACTGCTAATAGCCACTATAAACTTCTTTTATTACATGTAGTAATAGACTGGGAACATGAATATATATATATATATATATATATATATATATATATATATATATATATATAAAACTCCCAGTTATTATATATATATATATATATATATATATATATATATATATATATATATATATATATATATATATATATATATATATATATATATATATATATATATATATATATATATATCCTGATGATTGAGGGTACCCCCCCTCATGAAACAGGCCTGTAGAGATGAAATAGTCTTGTGATTTTTTTTCCCACACATACATATATTGCGCTCTACTACGGTATCGAGCACTATTTTTTGGATAACCTTATTAAGACATATATATATATATATATATGTATGTGTGTGAAAAAAAATCACAAGACTATTTCATCTCTACAGGCCTGTTTCATGAGGGGGTTCCCTCAATCATCAGGAGATTTTAATGGGAGCATTCACATACCATGGTTTATATAGGGCACAGAGTGGGTGGGTACAGGCTGGCGTAGGGGCGTGGTGATTGGCTCATGTGTTACCTAGGAGGTGTTTCCGTCTGTGGCGGCATGCTGTTACAATTTCGCTGCGCTTGTTGAGGGATGACAGGTCTGGACGGTAAATAATAAACAGTTTCTCTTTCAAGCATAGGTTGCATCTTTTATTACCACTATTGTAAGGTGTGCTGGATGCAAGAATTTGCCATGTTATTGAATATTCAACATTATTGTCTTTGAGGTCCCAAATGTGTTTGCTGAGTTCTGTGGTATTCCGCAGGTTTTGGTTCCTGAAAGAAGCCTTGTGATTGTTCCATCTGGTTTTGAACTCTCCCTCGGTTAATCCTACATATGTGTCGGATGTGTTAATGTCCTTGCGTGTTACCTTAGATTGGTAGACAACTGATGTTTGTAAGCACCCCCCGTTGAGAGGGCAATCAGGTTTCTTTCGGCAGTTGCAGCCTTTGTTGGTTTTGGAGTCGCTCTGTCCGGGGGCCGACGCTTCATTTGCAATTGTTTTGTTGTGGTTTGAGATGATTTGTCGTATATTGTTCATACAGCTGTAGCTCAATTTAATGTTGTTCTTGTTGAATACTTTTCTTAGGGTGTTGTCTTTGGGAAAGTGTTTGTCAATCAGATTGAGGAATTTGTGTCCAATGTTAGTTGAGACGTTTTTGCTGTATGGGGGGTTGTACCAGATGATGTCGTTTCGTTTTCTGTTCTTTTTTGGTTGGTTTCCTGGCGTGGGTTCATAGGTGAGGGTGAAATTGTATCCGCTTTCATCAAGGGCTTTTTGGTACGGGGGGGTTGCTTGGTCAAATTCAGCTTTGCTAGATGACAGCATCGATAGCCTTTTATTAATTCCGGTAGGTATTCTTTTCGTGGTGGTGGGTGGGTGGTTGCTGTCATGGTGCACGTATTGGAGTGTTGTGTTGGGTTTCGTGAATGGTTGGTAGCTGTTATTTCTCAGGTTGAAAGTGACGTCAAGGAAGTTGACGGTTTGCTTGTTGGCTTCAATCGTGATCCGTAGGCCGTTCTCTTTGAACATTTGGCATATGCGCTTCTTGGTATTCTCGCTGCTCCTTGGCGAGGCGCGACACACTGCCAGTCCGTCATCACGGTAAATACCAAGGTTCAGATTGAGGCTAGCGAGCTGGGAGAGGAGGAAACTCCCAACGAGTTCACACGTTTCTGCTCCGTCAAAACTTCCCACACACACACACACACACACACACACACACACACACACACACACGCACACACACACACACACACGCACACAACAATAACCAAGTGGTTATCATGCAGGTGATGGAATGTAAATGAAGTTTTGTTGAAGGTTTTTGGAAGCTTTTGTAAAGTGACTCGGAGGCAGAATGGATTAACTTCATTAGCTGCATTGCAAGCCACCAAGAAGCAGACAATTATTACAAATTACAATGCAAAATAACCCTTTTGTCTTCTTGTCCCTCGTAAGGATTGTGAACGATAGGAAGTAAAAAGTACAAAGCCCAAAAGCAGTGAAGTTGTCAGGTTGTGTAAATGGTCAATAAAAAGAGAATACAACAAATCCTTTTCAACTTATATTCAATTGAATAGACTGCAAAGACAAGATATTTCATGTTCACACTGACAAACTTTCTTCTTTTATTTGCAAATAATCATGAACTTAGAATTTAATGGCAGCAACACATTAAAAAAGGCATTTTTACCAGTGTGTTACATGACCTTTCCTTTTAACAACACTCAGTAAAGGTTTGGGAACTGAGGAGACACATTTTTGAAGTGGAATTCTTTCCCATTCTTGCTTGATGTACAGCTTAAGTTGTTCAACAGTCTCCCTTCTCATATTTTAGCCTTCACACATTTTCAATGTCTGGACTACAGGCAGGCCAGTCTAGTACCCACGCTCTTTTACTACAAAGCCACGCTGTTGTAACACGTGGCTTAGCATTGTCTTGCTGAAATAAGCAGGGGCGTCCATGATAACAACATATGTTGCTCCAAAAGCTGTATGTACCTTTCAGCATTAATGGTGCCTTCACAGATGTGTAAGTTACCCATGTCTTGGCCACTAATACACCCCCATACCATCACACATGCTGCCTTTTACACTTTCACCCTAGAACAGTCCGGATGGTTCTTTTCCTCTTTGGTCCACAGATACCAAAAACAATTTGAAATGTGCACTCGTCAGACCACAGAACACTTTTCCACTTTGCATCAGTCCATCTTAGATGAGTTCAGGCCCAGTGAAGCCAGCTGCGTTTCTGGGTGTTGTTGATAATTGGCTTTCACTTTGCATAGTAGAGTTTTAACTTGCACTTACAGATGTAGCAACCAACTGTAGTTACTGACAGTGGTTTTCTGAAGTGTTCCTTAGCCCATGTGGTGATATCCTTTACACACTGATGCCACTTTTTGATGCAGTACCGCCTGAGGAATAGAAAGTCACGGGCATTCAATGTTACGTGCAGGGATTTCTCCACATTCTCTGAACATTTTGATGATATTACGGAGCGTAGATGGTGAAATCCCTCAATTCCTTGTTGAGAAATGTTGTTCTTAAACAATTTGCTCAGGCATTTTGTTGACAAAGTGGTGACCCTCGCCCCATCCTTGTTTGTGAACGACTGAGCATTTCATGGAATCTGCTTTTATACCCAATCATGGCACCCACCTGTTCCCAATTAGCCTGTTCACCTGTGAGATGTTCCAAATAAGTCTTTGATGAGCATTCCTCAACTTTCTCACTCTTTTTTGCCACTTGTGCCAGCTTTTTTGAAACATGTTGCAGGCATCAAATTCCAAATGAGCTAATATTTGCAACAAAGAAGAAAGTTTCTCAGTGTGAACATGAAATATCTTGTCTTTGCAGTCTATTCAATTGAATATAAGTTGAAAAGGATTTGTTGTATTCTCTTTTTATTGACCATTTACACAACCTGACAACTTCACTGCTTTTGGGGCGTGTAGCTTGAAGGGCTTAAGAAGAGGTTTCAGTCATGTGACCCTCTCATCAGTGCACAGGTGCTGCTCTGATCACTAAAGCGTCATCAGCACAAGACCACCATGTCGGGTCATCAGCGTGGATCCACACCCAACCGATTGCAACGCCGCTTTACCGCATGACCGCTTGATGTAGTTTAAAAGGCCAGCAGCAGAAGCACTGCTTCCAACGCAGCCTCGGGACACATCTCCACCCAGCAACCTCCGCCCAGCAACCTCCACCCAGCAACCTCCGCCCAGCAACCTCCACGGGTACCATGAAAACTCTCCTCCTTCTCGCCGGACTCGTCGTCTTCACGGCCGCCGTGCCTGTTCCTGTCCCCTACCACGCCTTCTGCAGGACTCTCTGGTAGGTTCCCACGTTTCTTCTTTAAAAAAACACTCAATTGACTTGTGGAACTTGTGCTTCCAGGCTCTTTAGTTTGCCTTGTGTGGACGTGGGCACCAGAGTGGTGCAGCAGATCCAGGCCTTGAACCCCATGTTTGGCTGCCCCAAATGTCACTACACGGTAGAAAAGCATCCGTCAGCCTGCTTCCAATGTGCTTAGCACATTTCTAAACGGTCTAAATGTTGCGTCCAGCTTGTGTCAGGCACTCCTGTGGGCATCAACGCCAACCACACCTCCGCAGACGGCCTTCAGGTGGAGAATATCACCTTCACCTTCAGTCCCACCGTGCTGACCGGAGGCTGTCGTGTTTCCGTAAGTAATCATGATATCATTATAGTGGTTTCAATGACGTGGGCCAGGTATAAGTTTGTATTGAAATGTCATACGAAGCCCTCTTTTACGCAAAACTGTGTGATCTGGTACGGCCATGCGTCCTGGTCCTGCATACACTTGTGTTTTTCAACGTAAACAATGTCCTCTGCGCCCTGCAGGCTCAGTCCATGTCTCTGGGATTCACCAGCCTTCTCGATAATGGCCTCAACTACTGCAACCTCTATGACCTCCTCTCAGGTCACATCTTTTTTGGATGACAAGCACATTTGCTGCAAAGACTTCCAAGTAGAATAATAATGTGTTCTTCCTACCCAGAGAGCGGACTGATGTTTGCCCCAGGCTTCATGGAGATGACCAACGAGTGGGCCTGCCTGAGCTATGGACTCGCCACCTGCAAAGTCTAAAAGATCTCTTTTTAATCACATTTTTCTGCTTTGCAAGAAAACAAGAAACTTTTTTCTTGGCTTCTTGCGTTAGTCCGTTTTGCCTTTTCAAGATTGTACTTCAGTGCCATCCAGTGGATGCAATAAAGTTCACAACTCTGCTTCTCTATTTGCATGGACAAACATGAATGGCTGCTGGACAAAGTCAACAATTCTTCATAAAACGTATTCACTCAATAAAAAGCTGCTTTGCAAGATTAACATTGATATGATTCATCTTTTGACGTCTTGGCCACACAAATGCTCACAAATCTTTGTCATTTGTCTTCTATGCTGCAGTTTCTCCACACAATACCATAACACCACAAGTACTGCAATCTGGACTCCTTTCACCCACATTGCACTTTTCTATACACACAAAGCACGTAACACTGAAAAGTGACAATTATTCAGTCAGTCCACATTCACAAGTTGATCGTGGTAAAAATCATTTAATAATAATTATAATAATAGAATGAATCAATCAATCAATCAATGTTTATTTATATAGCCCTAAATCACAAGTGTCTCAAAGGGCTGCACAAGCCACAACAACATCCTCGGTACAGAGCCCACATAAGGAATGAATAATTATAATAATAATGAATAGATAACAGACACATTGATGGAGGTCGGATACATTTAATAATAATTATAATAATAGAATGTATAATGATAATAATAATGAATGGATAACGGACACATTGATGGAGGTCAGATACATTTAATAATAATTATAATAATAGAATGTATAATGATAATAATAATGAATGGATAACGGACACATTGATGGAGGTCAGATACATTTAATAATAATTATAATAATAGAATGTATAATGATAATAATAATGAATGGATAACGGACACATTGATGGAGGTCAGATACATTTAATAATAATTATAATAATAGAATGTATAATGATAATAATAATGAATGGATAACGGACACATTGATGGAGGTCAGATACATTTAATAATAATTATAATAATAGAATGAATAATGATAATAATAATGAATAGATAACGGACACATTGATGGAGGTCAGATACATTTAATAATAATTATAATAATAAAATGAATAATGATAATAATAATGAATAGATAACTGACACATTGATGGAGGTCAGATACATTTAATAATAATTATAATAATAGAATGAATAATGATAATAATAATGAATGGAAAACGGACACATTGATGGAGGTCATATACATTTAATAATAATTATAATAATAAAATGAATAATGATAATAATAATGAATAGATAACTGACACATTGATGGAGGTCAGATACATTTAATAGGAATAATAATTACAATATCAACATGTTGGAAGATAATGAACACATTGATGGAGGTCAGATCCTTTTAATAGTAATAATAACTAGAAAATTGTCAATTTTGTGTTTTGATGGGACATTTTGATGGGCCTGCAATCTGTGCCCTGGACCTCTGCTGCCGTACTGTGAGGATGGTGCAGAGTGTCCGAATCCCTCACTTTTAGGTGTAACTGCACAAAATGACCTACAGAGCTACATTAGCATGTGCACATTAAAATGCTAACACTTAGTAAATGTGCTAACGATGGCATGCTAACAGTTAGCATGTCTCACATTTCAATTAACACGGCTGTATGGTGTTTGGCTTCGGAAATAGAGAAACAAGTGTCAAATGAGGTGTTAAAAAGTTAGTATGCTTAAGTTAGCAAGTGTCACACACCAAGTTATATGCCTGTGGGGTAAAGGGTTGCAAAACTACGTTCTCAATTTAAAATACGGCAATGGGCATGGACGAGACCTTTCCGACGGTATAACATATGTGGGGGTTCGTTGGCCGGTTCGTCTCGTATTAGACAAAAGGTTGTTTTTTTTATTTGTAAATAGTGTTGCCATGGTAACACGAAATGTTCCCAATTTAGATTTCCGCCACCGGCGCGAACGAGACCTTTCCGACAGTATAACATATGTGGGGGTTCGTGCTGGAAATATTCGCCATTATAAAGGTGCGTACCCGTTCAATTGGCCCATTTTTTAGGGGGGGTTCGTGAATAGCGTTTCCATGGTAACACAAAATGTTTCCAATTTAGATTCACGCCATCGCCGCAAACAGCCCCTTTCCAACGGTATAACATATGTGGGGGTCCGTTGGCCGGTTGGTCTCGTAGTGGACGTAAAAGAAACGTGCGGAAAAAGAATAATAATAAAGTTTGAAGTACGAGCAATAATAATAATATGGGCTGCTGGCATTGCAACAGGCCCATAATAATAACATGTTGGAAGTTTATTTATATGTATGTATATATATATATGTATATATATATATATATATATATATATATTTAGTATACAATACACATATTCATATGGAAGCTTTGGATACAATGTTATGTTATGTTATGTTGTGTTATGGATTATGTTATGTTATGTTATGTTATGGACTATGTTATGGACTATGTTATGTTATGTTATGTTATGTTATGTTGTGTTATGTTATGTTATGTTATGGACTATGTTATGTTATGTTATTTTATGGATTATGTTATGTTATGTTATGTTATGTTATGTTATGTTATGTTATGTTATGTTATGTTATGTTATGTTATGTTATGTTATGGATTATGTTATGTTATGTTATGTTATGGACTATGTTATGTTATGTTATGGACTATGTTATGTTATGTTATGTTATGTTATGTTATGTTATGTTATGTTATGTTATGTTATGTTATGTTATTTTATGGATTATGTTATGTTATGTTATGTTATGTTATGTTATGTTATGTTATGTTATGTTATGTTATGTTATGTTATGTTATATTATGTTATGTTATGGACTATGTTATGTTATGTTATGTTATGTTATGTTATGTTATGTTATGTTATGTTATGTTATGTTATGTTATGTTATGTTATTCAGAGCAAAACAATCTGCTGAGACATGCATCTTCTATAGACTCTTCAGCTGGTTGCAACATGGTCAATGCCTGAAATGCACCGGAAATGGAAGCTCCTCCACTATGATTCAGATCTGGTGTGTCCAACTACTTTGGCTTTGGTGACCGTGATGGCAAGCGTGTCATGGAGAAAAATACAAGGGTATGTTGCAAGTGTCACACAAGGACAAACTATGAGAGTAGAATTACAACAAACATGACAACACATTTACACCCCAATGCGTAAATGGGTGGAACCAAACAAAACCAAAGAGCGACAACACCCAGGCTACAGACTTTACCCAAGGCATTTAGAGAGCCATTAGCACATAATTCAAAGAGGGCAAAAGAAATCAATTAGGTAATTACTACTTTTATTGCTGTCGACATGCGACACTTTTCTGTTGTGGAAAATGTTGGGTTTGCTGCGGACACTTGAGCTCCGCTACAAAATTCCTTCATGAACCTATTCTACCCATACCGCAGTTCCTGTTTGGTACAACAAGACAAAAGCCCAATTAGAGACATTGGTGTCGACAGCAACATCTGATACTCTGCTGCTAACAATGCACACGGAAGACGGGTGACGTATCAGATGCATTTATTTTATTATTATTATTTACAAGCTGCTGATTTAGTTTGATTTGGTGCTAGGTATGCACAGCAGACAATGGGGCAGGTTTAGCTGCGTCAGATACATTTCATTTGATTTTAAAACTGTATTTTTCAGTTGAAACAAAAATGTTGATAAGTTTAATAAACTACAAGTAAAAAAAAAGCTATTGAATTTTCTCTTTTTTGTATCGCAAAAATATCAAACCGTGACACTAACATGTTGAATGGAACCGAACCGTGAATTTTGTGTTTTGATTGATTGATTGATTGATTGATTGATTGATTGATTGAGACTTTTATTAGTAGTTTGCACAGTGAAGTACATATACCCTACAATTGACCACTAAATGGTAACACCCCAATACGTTTTTACACTTGTTTAAGTCGGGGTCCACTTAAATTGATTCATGATACAGATATATACTCTCATCATAATACAGTCATCACACAAGATCATCATCAGAGTATATACATTGAATTATTTACATTATTTACAATCCAGGGTGTGGGATGAGGAGGGTTTGGTTGTTATCAACACTTCAGTCATCAACAATTGCATCATCAGAGAAATGGACATTGAAACAGTGTAGGTCTGACTTGGTAGGATATGTACAGCAAGAGAGAGATCAGAAAGTATAAGAAAAAATATCTACATTTGATTATTTACATTTAATTATTTAGAATCCGGGGAGGGTTTTAGTTTAGGGTTGTAGTTGCCTGGAGGTGTTCTTTTAGTGCGGTTTTGAAGGAGGATAGAGATGCACTTTCTTTTACACCTGTTGGGAGTGCATTCCACATTGATGTGGCATAGAAAGAGAATGAGTTAAGACCTTTGTTAGATGGGAATCTGGGTTTAACGTGGTTAGTGGAGCTCCCCCTGGTGTTGTGGTTATGGCGGTCATTTACGTTAAGGAAGTAGTTTGACATGTACTTGGGTATCAGGGAGGTGTAGTGGATTTTATAGACCAGGCTCAGTGCAAGTTGTTTTACTCTGTCCTCCACCCTGAGCCAGCCCACTTTGGAGAAGTGGGTAGGAGTGAGGTGTGATCTGGGGTGTATGGTTGCACCCCAAATATATCAATCAATCAATGGGTTATACTTGTATCATTCATGTTCATAAGTCTTATGTTTGTGTTAGACAGTCTGATTCAATACATCGCACTTATTATTACAAGGTCCGATCGGCTCAGATGTATGACGGAATATGGCTAATATGTGATCGCTGTTAACAGTTTTCAGCTAAAGTATGTTTTGGCTTTGCTTATCCCTGTGCAGCTATTGGACTGAAAAGTTTAAGACTTTGTCTTTGCTCATTTGAATACTTTGTCCTTGGTAATTGAACTGACTCCTCTAAGCCAGGACTGTCAAAGTCATCATGGAGGACATTCTATTCCCAAGTGGGGTGGACTGATAAAATCATGGCATGATAAAAACAACTTCATATTGTTTTTTTTACACTTACATGTTGCAGTTAATAGTATTCTATCTTCATTTGTCCTTATTTATACTTTCTGAATAAATGATGCAATAATGTTCCTCTGTCAAATACCGTATTTTTCGGACTATAAGTGGCAGTTTTTTTCATAGTTTGGCCGGGGGTGCGACTTATACTCAGGAGCGACTTATGTGTGAAATGATTAACACATTATAATATTATTGATGTCATTCACGTAAGAGACTAGACGTATAAGATTTCCTGGGATTTAGCGATTAGGAGTGACAGATTGTATAGCATGTTCTATATGTTATAGTTATTTGAATGACTCTTACCATAATATGTTACGTTAACATACCAGTTGGTTATTTATGCCTCATATAACGTACACTTATTCAGCCTGTTGTTCACTATTCTTCATTTATTTTAAATTGTCTATTCTTGCTGTTGGCTTTTATCAAATACATTTCCCCAAAAAATGCAACTTATACTCCAGTGCGACTTATATATGTTTTTTTCCTTCTTTATTATGCATTTTCGGCCGGTGCGACTTATACTCCGGAGCGATTTATACTCTGAAAAATCCGGTAGGTGGAATTGAGTCAAGCAGAGATTTAATATCAGTTTTCATTTTTAATCTATGAGAAGATGACATTCATTATAATATTAAAATCAAATTGCAGGATGTTGATAATGAAATGTACTGCTTTTCCTCAACTGATGTACTAACATCATGTGCTTTATGTTGTGTAGCATCACCAACAACACAACTTCTTACTTTGGACTCATTTCATTAATCACACATAAAGTTAGAAGAAAAGACATTTTATTTGAGCATATCTTTGGGTGAAAATGTCACATTGCCAACAACATCTTTGAAAATCAAGGCATGAAATGTTGTATCCGATCACTAATAATCAGCATGTACTTAGTGTCCAAACAGCTAAGTGCTGCCACATAGCTCCTGAAGTCATGCATGCTCTTGCAGCAGGGGATACAATTCAAGAAAATACAACAACAAATACATACAACGACACAATAATGACACATTTACAACAGAAGTTTAAACATTTCAGCTCATTTTTATACTTAGCAAACCAGGCCCGGCCCTAACCAATCTGGCGCCCTAGGCAAGATTTTAGGTGGCGCCCCCCCACATCGGCAGTGAAGTGTATATACTCACAAGAACCCGAATAGCTTTGTCTTTGACCTTTGTTTTTACTTACAACTATACCTAATATATAAAGGGGTGGAAAAGTGACGATTACCTGCAGGGCAAACATTAGCTAACCAGAAGGCAATAACAATGTAAACAAAAAACACCTGCTTAAAAGATCTAATACAAATGTCCCTGAGGAATGTAAGGTGGGAGTACTGTAATTACCTAACGTTACATAATTATTTTCCATAACAATTTAGCCCCCTCCACAATATTAACCCGACGTTAAAACAGAACTAGCTATTTATTGATTAGCAATTGCCGAATCATGTAACATTAGCTTAATGCTAAAAAGCCAGGTTACTATCACATTCTGTAACAGACAAATAATTTCATGTAGGCTAACGTTACCTACCTGCTACCTCTGTCTTTTCTCGTTTCTCCTCCTCTTCTTTTCTCTTTTTTCTTCCTTGTGCACCTGACAGTTTTGGCCGTTTTGACATCTTGTGTTGATTTTTTGATGTGGTGACGTCCAAAAAGAGTCATGATACGGGAAGGGAGGGGGCGCACCGTGCGGGGGGAGGGGGGGGGGGGGGGGGCGTAATGTTGTAGCAAATAATATTTCTATTAAATAGGCTTTACTTTGCATTTTAATTAACGTGGGATTATTTTTTTGTATTTAGAAATAATAGTACCAACTTTTTTTTTTTTTTTTCTCCAACATTTGTGGCACTGGCGTGGCGCCCCCTGATGGACGGCGCCCTTAGCATTTGCCTATACGGCCTATGCCACGGGCCGGCCCTGTAGCAAACTCATCTGGGCCGTACGTTTGAAACCGCTGCTCTGACTATTTGTCATCTTGTGTAGCATTTACTACTTGCTTGGCTAGAAGAGTCATTGTGCTAAATTGGAAGCCTCGATCCTGCCACACCCGCTGAAGTACACATTCTTTATTTCCTTAAATTGGAGGAAATGAGGCTGACATTGAATGGTTGTTCTGTACATTTTCAGAAAGTATGAGGTGGTTTCCTAAACAATGTAAAAGAGACTGATCTCAAATGAAAAGTAATTGAAATGTAGATCATTGATGAGCCTTTTGTCTGCTTTTGTGTATTGCTGCAGTGCTTTGGGACATTTAGGAGTGCAGCTATCTGTGGCTTCATGTCAATGTTTGTAAATATACAGTATATATTCTTAAATAAAGAAATAATAATGATAGCTTTTGACTTCACTAAACATAAATAATTGTTTTCATAAAAATGAAAAAAAAATCAGGGTCTTTCTTAAATTTGCTTGACATTAATACTCGTTTACTTTGTGGCCTGGAGTTCTAAGCGTGTGTACGCACAAAAAAACGTTTTCTCTGCAAAGTTGATTTGAGTAAAAGCCACAAAGGATTCTCTCTTTGCTCTCAGGACAAACTTTTTCAGGCAAGATCTTTTGGAAACCTTCATTTTCTCCGGCTGGATGTCCCATTTTGCCCTAATTCTTCACACTCACTAGCCTTGGTAACACAAATTCCTTTTATCTGATGACCTGATGCCATCTGGGCACCACTGATTATTCCGGAAGAAAAGCCACAAGGCTGACTTTGGACTGGTGACCATCTAAAAAGGTCAAGTCAGCAAACAAAGAGAAGAGAATCACACAACTTGTGACCTTGGAGAAATGACAACAGTTCCTTCTTTGTTGGCTTTAGAGAAGAGTGAGGAAAGAACATCGGGATCATCCTGTTTGAAAATAGCTCACATACTTTTGGAACATGTAATCAATTTGGAACTACTTCAATTGAAAAAGCAGGCAGAAAAAAGATTCATTAATGATTAATTGACTGTAAAGTCGTACCTATTGCAAAAGAAAAATACAATTAAAACAAGGTCACATGCAGAGTAAACCACAGTCAAATGCTTTGTTCCATGCCCTTCACATGTTGCGTACACTGGGATCCAAACACTAGTTGCAGGATCTCATACACTACATTCAAACAATTTGAATAGCTCTGATGTACATTCATTACAAGACAATAAGGGATACCGTATATTACCAAATAACCGCCCATGTCCTAATAGCCGCTGACCCCATTTTGTGAATGAACCGCCTCTTCCTAATAAGCGCCTATGTCCAAATAGCCGCCCATGGGCTGTTATTTGCATAATTTAGATTAAAATGCTACTGGGGTTGCAGTATTATTGTTTTGATGGTTTTATAGAGTACTTGGTACCATCATTTTATTTTTCCTCTATGCTGCTTTATTTCAAACTTGGAGTACTGTAGCCTTTATTTGATTTAAGTGACAGTATTATTGTTCTGTTTTGATGGTGGCTTTTATACTTGAGTACTTGGTACCATCATTTTATTTTTCCCAGTAGGCTGCTTTATTTCAAAAGTTTATTTATTTTTAGTATTGGTTTTCTATTTGACAATTGTTGCACTACTGCTTGTCTTTTATTGGCCTACCTCATGTTGATCTCTTGTTTTTTTCTTTGTATCTTTACAATAGTTTTTACATTTAAAGTTTTTTGTACGAAAACAAAATACTGGACAGTAAGCATTGTAACTAAATAATGGCCTGCTGCAGGCTGCTGCAAAAATAAATAAAAGCCATGTGCAAATAACCGCCTGCTTCTTTTAAACGCCTGTCTCCAAATCCATTTTGTGAAATAAACGCCTGGGCTACTATTTGGTAATATACAGTAATTATTGAATATTTATAGCATTTATATTTTCAGTTCAGTTTCAGTGGAACATGCATACGATACAAAGTAAGGCATCACACATTTACACTTCTTTCATTACAGCACGTCTGAAAAGGAGTAGGAAGAAGCAGAGCTTATTTATTAGTTCTACCCCTTTTCATTCCATAGCAATTTGATCCCATTTCCTTCTTCTCTGTAACAGAACAGTAAACAAATAAATAAATAATATACCATAGTAAGTAAACTAATGTTAAATACATAAATAATCTTTATCTCAAAAGGGAAAGAAGGGTTGAAGATGTTGATGATAATTGTTGTTGTGAACACTTGTAGTTTGAACAGTCTCTTAAAGTCAATCATATTTCTTTCATTTCTTTGCTTAATCCATTCCATCATTTAATTCCACATACTGATATGCTAAAGGTTCTAAGTGTTGTACGTGCATACAAATGTTTGAAATTACAAGGTTATATTTCTCCTCTTTTGTTGAGAAGAATTGTTGTACATTCTTGGCTAGCAGGTTATAGTTTGCATCATTTTACATGTTTGCAAATGCACCAAATTGTTGAATTTCAATAATTGTGATTCAATAAATAAAGTGTTGGTCCAGCTCTTCCCGGGGGACCCCGAGGCGTTCCCAGGCCAGGACATAGTCTTCTCAACGTGTCCTGGGTCTTCCCCGTGGCCTCCTACCGGTCGGACGTGCCCTAAACGCCTCCCTAGGGAGGCGTTCGGGTGGCATCCTGACCAGATGCCCGAACCACCTCATCTGGCTCCTCTCCATGTGGAGGAGCAGCGGCTTTACTTTGAGCTCCTCCCGTTCTCAAACTATCCATCTAACCTCCAGGTGAGAGGCATGATTTATGATGGAGAATAAACTTCAGGGAAGTGAGAAAGCAGCAGACCACTGCATGATGTAGACAGGGGAGTGATAGAAATAGTTTGTCTACGTTAGCGGTTATAATAATATCACTAATATTTGCTTAATATTCATGTCACAAAATGTCAATGGAGTTTTGTTGGCGCTTTTTGAAGGTTTATTTATTGGATTTTATGGGCAGGATAGAGAAACTCCCAACGGCTCTTATTACTGACTTTTATGTGTGTTTATTTACGACTTAGAATGCATTCAAAACAATCCATCCGTCGTCATGTCTTTCATAATGATTGTGAACCTTCAACAATGTGTCTGTAGTGTTCAAGCCATGGACAAAAACTGTCATTCAAAAACACTCCACAAGATGGAGCTGCTGTCACGAGTAATTGTTTGTGTTTGGGGGTTTTGACTCCTGTTGTCAGGAGTAATTGTTTGTGTTTGGGTGTTTTGACTCCTGTTGTCAGGATTAATTGTTTGTGTTTGGGGGTTTTGACTCCTGTTGTCAGGAGTAATAGTTTGTGTTTGTGTTTGGGTGTTTTGACTCCTGTTGTCAGGAGTAATTGTTTGTGTTTGAGTGTTTTTGACTCCTGTTGTCAGGAGTAATTGTTTGTGTTTGGGTGTTTTGACTCGTTTTTTCAGGAGTAATTGTTTGTGTTTGGGTGTTTTGACTCCTGTTGTCAGGAGTAATTGTTTGTGTTTGGGTGTTTTGACTCCTGTTGTCAGGAGTAATAGTTTGTGTTTGTGTTTGGGTGTTTTGACTCCTGTTGTCAGGAGTAATTGTTTGTGTTTGGGTGTTTTGACTCCTGTTGTCAGTAGTAATAGTTTGTGTTTGTGTTTGTGTGTTTTGACTCCTGTTGTCAGGAGTAATTGTTTGTGTTTGTGTGTTTTGACTCCTGTTGTCAGGAGTCATTGTTTGTGTTTGAGAGTTTTTGACTCCTGTTGTCAGGAGTAATTGTTTGTGTTTGGGTGTTTTGACTCCTGTTGTCAGGAGTAATTGTTTGTGTTTGGGTGTTTTGACTCCTGTTGTCAGGAGTAATTGTTTGTGTTTGGGTGTTTTGACTCCTGTTGTCAGTAGTAATAGTTTGTGTTTGTGTTTGTGTGTTTTGACTCCTGTTGTCAGGATTAATTGTTTGAGTTTGGGTGTTTTGACTCCTGATGTCAGGAGTAATTGTTTGTGTTTGGGAAGTTTTGACTCCTGTTGTCAGGAGTAATTGTTTGTGTTTGAGTGTTTTTGACTCCTGTTGTCAGGAGTAATTGTTTGTGTTTGGGTGTTTTGACTCATTTTTTCAGGAGTAATTGTTTGTGTTTGGGTGTTTTGACTCCTGTTGTCAGGAGTAATTGTTTGTGTTTGGGTGTTTTGACTCCTGTTGTCAGGAGTAATTGTTTGTGTTTGTGTGTTTTGACTCCTGTTGTCAGGAGTAATTGTTTGTGTTTGCGTGTTTTGACTCCTGTTGTCAGGAGTAATTGTTTGTGTTTGGGTGTTTTTACTCCTGTTGTCAGGAGTAATTGTTTGTGTTTGCGTGTTTTGACTCCTGTTGTCAGGAGTAATTGTTTGTGTTTGGGTGTTTTGACTCCTGTTGTCAGGAGTAATTGTTTGTGTTTGTGTGTTTTGACTCCTGTTATCAGGAGTAATTGTTTGTGTTTGAGAGTTTTTGACTCCTGTTGTCAGGAGTAATTGTTTGTGTTTGGGTGTTTTGACTCCTGATGTCAGGAGTAATTGTTTGTGTTTGGGAAGTTTTGACTCCTGTTGTTAGGAGTAATTGTTTGAGTTTGGGTGTTTTGACTCCTGATGTCAGGAGTAATTGTTTGTGTTTGGGAAGTTTTGACTCCTGTTGTCAGGAGTAATTGTTTGTGTTTGAGTGTTTTTGACTCCTGTTGTCAGGAGTAATTGTTTGTGTTTGGGTGTTTTGACTCATTTTTTCAGGAGTAATTGTTTGTGTTTGGGTGTTTTGACTCCTGTTGTCAGGAGTAATTGTTTGTGTTTGGGTGTTTTGACTCCTGTTGTCAGGAGTAATTGTTTGTGTTTGTGTGTTTTGACTCCTGTTGTCAGGAATAATTGTTTGTGTTTGGGTGTTTTGACTCCTGTTGTCAGTAGTAATAGTTTGTGTTTGTGTTTGTGTGTTTTGACTCCTGTTGTCAGGATTAATTGTTTGAGTTTGGGTGTTTTGACTCCTGATGTCAGGAGTAATTGTTTGTGTTTGGGAAGTTTTGACTCCTGTTGTCAGGAGTAATTGTTTGTGTTTGGGTGTTTTGACTCCTGATGTCAGGAGTAATTGTTGGTGTTTGGGAAGTTTTGACTCCTGTTGTCAGGAGTAATTGTTTGTGTTTGGGTGTTTTGACTCCTGATGTCAGGAGTAATTGTTGGTGTTTGGGAAGTTTTGACTCCTGTTGTCAGGAGTAATTGTTTGTGTTTGTGTGTTTTGACTCCTGTTGTCAGGAGTAATTGTTTGTGTTTGGGGGTTTTGACTCCTGTTGTCAGGAGTAATTGTTTGTGTTTGGGTGTTTTGACTCCTGTTGTCAGTAGTAATAGTTTGTGTTTGTGTTTGTGTGTTTTGACTCCTGTTGTCAGGATTAACTGTTTGAGTTTGGGTGTTTTGACTCCTGATGTCAGGAGTAATTGTTTGTGTTTGGGAAGTTTTGACTCCTGTTGTTAGGAGTAATTGTTTGTGTTTGGGTGTTTTGACTCCTGTTGTCAGGAGTAATTGTTTGTGTTTGGGGGTTTTGACTCCTGTTGTCAGGAGTAATTGTTTGTGTTTGGGTGTTTTGACTCCTGTTGTCAGGAGTAATTGTTTGTGTTTGGGTGTTTTGACTCCTGTTGTCAGGAGTAATTGTTTGTGTTTGGGTGTTTTGACTCCTGTTGTCAGGAGTAATTGTTTGTGTTTGTGTTTGTGTGTTTTGACTCCTGTTGTCAGGAGTAATTGTTTGTGTTAGTGTGTTTTGACTCCTGTTGTCAGGAGTAATTGTTTGTGTTTGGGTGTTTTGACTCCTGTTGTCAGGAGTAATTGTTTGTGTTTGGGTGTTTTGACTCCTGTTGTCAGGAGTAATTGTTTGTGTTTGCGTGTTTTGACTCCTGTTGTCAGGAGTAATTGTTTGTGTTTGGGTGTTTTGACTCCTGTTGTCAGGAGTAATTGTTTGTGTTTGCGTGTTTTGACTCCTGTTGTCAGGAGTAATTGTTTGTGTTTGGGTGTTTTTACTCCTGTTGTCAGGAGTAATTGTTTGTGTTTGCGTGTTTTGACTCCTGTTGTCAGGAGTAATTGTTTGTGTTTGGGTGTTTTGACTCCTGTTGTCAGGAGTAATTGTTTGTGTTTGTGTGTTTTGACTCCTGTTATCAGGAGTAATTGTTTGTGTTTGAGAGTTTTTGACTCCTGTTGTCAGGAGTAATTGTTTGTGTTTGGGTGTTTTGACTCCTGATGTCAGGAGTAATTGTTTGTGTTTGGGAAGTTTTGACTCCTGTTGTTAGGAGTAATTGTTTGTGTTTGGGTGTTTTGACTCCTGTTGTCAGGAGTAATTGTTTGTGTTTGGGGGTTTTGACTCCTGTTGTCAGGAGTAATTGTTTGTGTTTGGGTGTTTTGACTCCTGTTGTCAGGAGTAATTGTTTGTGTTTGGGTGTTTTGACTCCTGTTGTCAGGAGTAATTGTTTGTGTTTGGGTGTTTTGACTCCTGTTGTCAGGAGTAATTGTTTGTGTTTGTGTTTGTGTGTTTTGACTCCTGTTGTCAGGAGTAATTGTTTGTGTTAGTGTGTTTTGACTCCTGTTGTCAGGAGTAATTGTTTGTGTTTGGGTGTTTTGACTCCTGTTGTCAGGAGTAATTGTTTGTGTTTGGGTGTTTTGACTCCTGTTGTCAGGAGTAATTGTTTGTGTTTGCGTGTTTTGACTCCTGTTGTCAGGAGTAATTGTTTGTGTTTGGGTGTTTTGACTCCTGTTGTCAGGAGTAATTGTTTGTGTTTGGGTGTTTTGACTTCTGTTGTCAGGAGTAATTGTTTGTATTTGGGTGTTTTGACTCCTGTTGTCAGGAGTAATTGTTTGTGTTTGGGTGTTTTGACTCCTGTTGTCAGGAGTAATTGTTTGTGTTTGGGTGTTTTGACTCCTGTTGTCAGGAGTAATTGTTTGTGTTTGGGTGTTTTGACTCCTGTTGTCAGTAGTCATAGTTTGTGTTTGTGTTTGTGTGTTTTGACTCCTGTTGTCAGGAGTAATTGTTTGTGTTTGTGTGTTTTGACTCCTGTTGTCAGGAGTAATTGTTTGTGTTTGGGTGTTTTGACTCCTGTTGTCAGGAGTAATTGTTTGTGTTTGGGTGTTTTGACTCCTGTTGTCAGGAGTAATTGTTTGTGTTTGGGTGTTTTGACTCCTGTTGTCAGTAGTAATAGTTTGTGTTTGTGTTTGTGTGTTTTGACTCCTGTTGTCAGGAGTAATTGTTTGTGTTTGTGTGTTTTGACTCCTGTTGTCAGGAGTAATTGTTTGTGTTTGGGTGTTTTGACTCCTGTTGTCAGGAGTAATTGTTTGTGTTTGGGTGTTTTGACTCCTGTTGTCAGGAGTAATTGTTTGTGTTTGGGGGTTTTGACTCCTGTTGTCAGGAGTAATTGTTTGTGTTTGGGTGTTTTTGACTCCTGTTGTCAGGAGTAATTGTTTGTGTTTGGGTGTTTTGACTCCTGATGTCAGGAGTAATTGTTTGTGTTTGTGTTTGTGTGTTTTGACTCCTGGTGTCAGGAGTAATTGTTGGTGTTTGGGAAGTTTTGACTCCTGTTGTCAGGAGTAATTGTTTGTGTTTGCGTGTTTTGACTCATGTTGTCAGGAGTAATTGTTTGTGTTTGGGACGTTTTGACTCCTGTTGTCAGGATTAATTGTTTGTGTTTGGGAAGTTTTGACTCCTGTTGTCAGGAGTAATTGTTTGTTTTTGGGAAGTTTTGACTCCTGTTGTCAGGAGTAATTGTTTGTGTTTGGGTGTTTTGACTCCTGTTGTCAGGAGTAATTGTTTGTGTTTGGGTGTTTTGACTCCTGTTTTCAGGAGTAATTGTTTGTGTTTGTGTGTTTTGACTCCTGTTGTCAGGAGTAATTGTTTGTGTTTGTGTGTTTTGACTCCTGTTGTCAGGAGTAATTGTTTGTGTTTGTGTGTTTTGCATACTTGCCAACCTTGAGACCTCCGATTTCGTATATGTATGTATGTGTATATATATATATATATATATATATATATATATATATATATATATATATATATATATATATATATATATATATATATATATATATATATATATATATATGCATATACATATATATATATATACATATATATATGTATATATATGTATATATATATATATGGATATATATATGTATATATGTATATATATATATATATATATATATATATATATATATATATATATATATATATATATATATATATATATATATATATATATATATATCTACATCCTGAAAATATGCAAACAAAACTGTGTTTAGATAATTGATACTTCAAACTTGCATAAATAAATATTAAGGAATATAACATAACTTGGCTGAAAGCCTCAAAATGTAATGAATAAAATGCTAAAGTTGTTGATAAACAAGCAATTATTTTAATAATTAAATATGGTCATTTTAAATGAATTATTATGATCATTTTAAATTAATTATTTCCAATATATTTATTTTAATGTATAATTCTATGGCTGCATGTAATAAGGAGTCAGAAAAAATACAATTCATTTTGATGTTTTCAGCAAAATATAGTAAAAATGTATTTAGTTTTTCTTTTTTTTTAAATGAATAATTATATTTATTTTTAGGTAAGATAAACATAATAATACAATTTATCTCTAGTCTGGATGATTTAGTTCTTGTCACCCTGTTGTCCTCCCGTCATAAAAAAAAAGGCTGTCCTCACTCAGGTCCGCATGGAGCTGGAGGGGGCGTGACCTCCAGCTTCGGCTGAAAATTGGAAGATTTTCGGGAGAATATATCGGGAGGTTTTTGGGAGAGGCGCTGAATTTCGGGAGTCTCCCGGAAAATTCGGGAGGGTTGGCAAGTATGGTGTTTTGACTCCTGGGCTCCCCCCTACAGCCATGGAGGCTCATGTTTTGTGTTTGTGCTGCTGAATTCATTGATTGTATTGTTGTGGGTCACAAGGATGTTGTGCTGTGTCGTGTCAAGTGTGAATAATGGCTACTCTTGGGATCATGTTACTTTTATTACTCATGCTTGATGAAACACAAAGATATGGGAAATGAAGTACATCATGCAAAAAGAATGACAGAGGATGCTTCATAATTGAATGTAAGACATTGGCATTGAAGAATAGTTTATTTGCAGTCGGAGAGACCGTACCCAAGGCAGAGCCACTCGTTGGTATACTCTGTGAATCCAGGAGCCTTGGTGAGGCCACTTCCTGTGTGCACAGGAAACACCAAATGAGCCAAACATGGAAAAAGTTGTAAGAAATCCTGAGCGTACCTTGTATGATGTTGCGAAGATTGCAGTAGTTAGTGCCGTTATCAAACAAGCTGGCCCAGAAGGCCGACTTTGACGCACCCTGGAGAGCCAGCCAAAGAAAGTCTTAGATGTTTGAGATATTGTTGTGACAAATCAATTGATGGCTTACATCCACGCGGCAGCCCAGGCTCGCGGCTGTGGAAGCTAAGGTGAAGTTAACGCTCTCCACCTGGCCAACCGCTGAGGTGTGGTTGGCGTGGATGAGCAGTGGAGTGAGCGGGCCCAGCTGGTGTGAAGCAAATAGGAGATTATTCACAATGAACTCATCGTAGAAATCTTGCATTTGTTACCTGGTAGGAGCCCATGATTTTAATCTGAGTCACAATGGCCGTGTTGGCCTGGCTGCACGGAACACCAAGCAGCCTGCACAGCAATCAGCCACTGTAGCGTACACAACTCCACCACATCCAGAGGTAAATGATGCTTTCTTACCACACCATATTGCAGAAGGCGTTGGTGGAGTCGGCCGGGGCGCCCCGCGTCACAATGCACAGTCCCAAAAGCAGGACAAGAGCTCCAAGTTGAATTTTGGAGGACATGGTAGCACACAATAAAACAAACGGTGTTGTCCTCAGGTTGGTCAGGCAGGACTGTGTGGGAGCGCCTGCCTGCGGTCTGAGGGCGCTTTTAAAGAAGACTTTCAGTGAGACGCGGCAGGCAGGCGATCATGTGGCGCCGTGCAAAAGTCATTAGCATGACACTTCACGGCCGTTGTCACACTAGCAGCATGCATGTGAAATCTGTCTGGTCCTGCCTGGTCCAGGCCCGGCCTCCGTTCCACCCGGGTCTCCAACCAGTGTCTTCTGGAATGAGACATGAGTGCGCTGAGAGTCCAAACTGTCAGCTCAAAGTCCAGGACAAGTTCTTATTTTGTCTACGTTTAAAAGACTTCCTTGTGCTCTACATAACATGTCATGCTGGTTCTTTGCTGAAAATGTTGCATGGATGATGTTTTACTCATCAAGTCACTTTCTCACAGTCTCTCCAGGATGCACACTTTTCTTATTTACCGTATTTTCCGCACCATAAGCCGCCCTGGGTTATAAGCCGCGCCTTCAATGAACGGCATATTTCAAAACTTTGTCCACCTATAAGCCGCCCCGTGTTATAAGCCGCATCTAACTGCGCTAAAGGAATGTCAAAAAAACAGTCAGATAGGTCAGTCAAACTTTAATAATATATTAAAAACCAGCGTGATGTGGGCGCGCATGGAGTCGTATATCAACATGGACGGAGCTGCGTGAAAAAAGCCACCCGGCCTCTTCGCGTAAACTTACCTTAACCACTCGCTCATCTTTTCTTCATCCATCCATCCCTTCGAGTTAGCTTTTATGATGACGCCGGCTGGAAAGGTCTCTTTTGGCAAGGTCTTCCTTTTGAATATCACCATGGGTGGAAGTTTCTGGCCATTAGCATGGCAAGCTAGAACCACAGTGAAGGATGACTTCTCATTCCCTGTGGTGCGAATATTCACCGTACGTGCTCCCGTTGTATCCACAGTGCGGTTCACAGGAATATCAAAAGTCAGTGGAACCTCGTCCATGTTGATAATGTTCTCTGGCCGGATCTTTTTTTCAGCTATCTTGTTTTTACAATATGCACGGAAAGTAGCCAGCTTTTCTTGAAAGTCTTTAGGCAGTTGCTTTGAAATAGTAGTCCGTGTGCGGATGGAGAGATTGCGTCTTTTCATGAACCGGAAACCTGTCGCTTAGTAGGAGCCATTTTGTGGTCTTTACAGATGTAAACACACAAAGGAAATGAAACGTAATATCCGCGCGCTTCTTCTTCTTCTACGCGGGCGGGTGGTTGCTTACAGTAGAAGAAGAAGCGCTTCCTGTTCTATGGGGGCGGGTGCTTACCTTGGCGGTTGCTTGCGTAGAAGAAGAAGCACTTCCTCTTCTACGGGGAAAAAAGATGGCGGCTGTTTACCGTAGTTGCGAGACCGAAACTTTATGAAAATGAATCTTAATATTAATCCATATATAAAGCGCACCGGGTTATAAGGCGCACTGTCAGCTTTTGAGTAAATTTGTGGTTTTTAGGTGCGCCTTATAGTGCGGAAAATACGGTATGTGCCTCCACTTTGACCGCGTCTTCTCCCCGCCATCCATGTTGTACTTTTTAGCGCTTGGAACTATACGTTACTCTTTGTATAAGAAATGGGCACAGCGGAGGATGCATGTGCATGTAAGAGCCAGTCTGCCCCACAACAAAAGGATAGAGAAAAAGAAGGAGCTTATTGAGCCAATGTCGGACTACATTGGCGGACTCGCGCAAAGTTCTTCAGGTAAAAGTGAAAAAAAAAGCAAACTAAAAGCTGAGATGATCAATTGGAGAAAATGTCACAAGTTGGAAAAATTCCAAATGGCTTTTCTGAAGGAAATATGAAAGAAGGCAAGATTGTGTAATAAATATCTCCATGTGATTGCCATGTTCCGTCAGTTATGTTCCTCCTAAACACACAAACAGAAACCAAAAGGTAAACAAAAAGTTGGTTTGGCATAACAGGAATCCTCTAAAGTGTTACAAACATACACTTAGCCGGCCTCCATTACATTTGGACACACATAATAGTATCACACACATACTACACATTAGTATAACACACATACTATACATTAGTATAACACACATACTATACATTAGTATAACACACATACTATACATTAGTATAACACACATACTATACATTAGTATAACACACATACTACACATTAGTATAACACACATACTATACATTAGTATAACACACATACTATACATTAGTATAACACACATACTACACATTAGTATAACACACATACTACACATTAGTATAACACACATACTATACATTAGTATAACACACATACTATACATTAGTATAACACACATACTACACATTAGTATAACACACATACTATACATTAGTATAACACACATACTATACATTAGTATAACACACATACTATACATTAGTATAACACACATACTATACATTAGTATAACACACATACTACACATTAGTATAACACACATACTATACATTAGTATAACACACATACTACACATTAGTATAACACACATACTATACATTAGTATAACACACATACTACACATTAGTATAACACACATACTATACATTAGTATAACACACATACTACACATTAGTATAACACACATACTATACATTAGTATAACACACATACTATACATTAGTATAACACACATACTATACATTAGTATAACACACATACTATACATTAGTATAACACACATACTATACATTAGTATAACACACATACTACACATTAGTATAACACACATACTATACATTAGTATAACACACATACTACACATTAGTATAACACACATACTACACATTAGTATAACACACATACTATACATTAGTATAACACACATACTATACATTAGTATAACACACATACTATACATTAGTATAACACACATACTATACATTAGTATAACACACATACTATACATTAGTATAACACACATACTATACATTAGTATAACACACATACTATACATTAGTATAACACACATACTATACATTAGTATAACACACATACTATACATTAGTATAACACACATACTACACATTAGTATAACACACATACTATACATTAGTATAACACACATACTACACATTAGTATAACACACATACTACACATTAGTATAACACACATACTATACATTAGTATAACACACATACTATACATTAGTATAACACACATACTATACATTAGTATAACACACATACTATACATTAGTATAACACACATACTATACATTAGTATAACACACATACTATACATTAGTATAACACACATACTATACATTAGTATAACACACATACTATACATTAGTATAACACACATACTATACATTAGTATAACACACATACTATACATTAGTATAACACACATACTATACATTAGTATAACACACATACTATACATTAGTATAACACACATACTATATACAAACTACAAAAGCAGTGAAGTTGTCACATTGTGTAAATGGTAAATAAAAAGAGAATACAACAAATCCTTTTCAACTTGGCGCGGTATAGCTCGGTTGGTAGAGCGGCCGTGCCAGCAACTTGAGGGTCGCAGGTTCGATCCCTGCTTCCGCCATCCTAGTCGCTGCCGTTGTGTCCTTGGGCAAGACACTTTACCCACCTTCTCCCAGTGCCACCCACACTGCTTTAAATGGAACTTACATATTGGCTTTCACAATGTAAAGCGCTTTGAGTCACTTGAGAAAAAGCGCTATATAAATATAATTCACTTCACTTATATTCAATTGAATAGACTGCAAAGACAAGATATTTCATGTTCACACTGGAAAACGTTGTTAAGTTTTGCAAATATTAGCTCATTTGGAATTTGATGCCTGCAACATGTTTCAAAAAAGCTGGCACAAGTGGCAAAAAAGAGTGAGAAAGTCGAGGAATGCTCATCAAAGACTTAATTGGAACATCCCACAGGTGAACAGGCTAATTGGGAACAGGTGGGTGCCATGATTGGCTATAAAAGCAGCTTCCATGAAATGCTCAGTCATTCACAAACAAGGACGGGGCGAGGGTCACCACTTTGTCAACAAATGCCTGAGCAAATTGTTTAAGAACAACATTTCTCAAGCAGCTATTGCAAGGAATGTAGGGATTTCTGCACATAAGCCATGATAACCCTAACCCCCGATTCCTATTTTCAACAGTCCGCTCATTTGAGCAGGAAAACGCTGAACACCATCTTTGTTTTCTACCTGTCAACTGTCAGTTTAGCATCTTTGTTTTCTACCTGTCAACTGTCAGTTTAGCATCTTTGTTTTCTACCTGTCAACTGTCAGTTTAGGATCTTTGTTTTCTACCTGTCAACTGTCAGTTTAGCATCTTTGTTTTCTACCTGTCGGCTGTCAGTTTAGCATCTTTGTTTTCTACCTGTCAACTGTCAGTTTAGCATCTTTGTTTTCTACCTGTCAACTGTCAGTTTAGCATCTTTGTTTTCTACCTGTCGGCTGTCAGTTTAGCATCTTTGTTTTCTACCTGTCAACTGTCAGTTTAGCATCTTTGTTTTCTACCTGTCAACTGTCAGTTTAGCATCTTTGTTTTCTACCTGTCGGCTGTCAGTTTAGCATCTTTGTTTTCTACCTGTCAACTGTCAGTTTAGCATCTTTGTTTTCTACCTGTCAACTGTCAGTTTAGCATCTTTGTTTTCTACCTGTCAGCTGTCAGTTTAGCATCTTTGTTTTCTACCTGTCAACTGTCAGTTTAGCATCTTTGTTTTCTACCTGTCAACTGTCAGTTTAGCATCTTTGTTTTCTACCTGTCAACTGTCAGTTTAGCATCTTTGTTTTCTACCTGTCAACTGTCAGTTTAGCATCTTTGTTTTCTACCTGTCAACTGTCAGTTTAGCATCTTTGTTTTCTACCTGTCAACTGTCAGTTTAGCATCTTTGTTTTCTACCTGTCAACTGTCAGTTTAGCATCTTTGTTTTCTACCTGTCGACTGTCAGTTTAGCATCTTTGTTTTCTACCTGTCAGCTGTCAGTTTAGCATCTTTGTTTTCTACCTGTCAACTGTCAGTTTAGCATCTTTGTTTTCTACCTGTCAGCTGTCAGTTTAGCATCTTTGTTTCCTACCTGTCAACTGTCAGTTTGGCATCTTTGTTTTCTACCTGTCAACTGTCAGTTTAGCATCTTTGTTTTCTACCTGTCAACTGTCAGTTTAGCATCTTTGTTTTCTACCTGTCGACTGTCAGTTTAGCATCTTTGTTTTCTACCTGTCAACTATCAGTTTAGCATCTTTGTTTTCTACCTGTCAACTGTCAGTTTAGCATCTTTGTTTTCTACCTGTCAACTGTCAGTTTAGCATCTTTGTTTTCTACCTGTCAACTGTCAGTTTAGGCTGCTCGCCGGCTCCTCATCACCACTTCAAGATGGCGGCCAAATTGCTCACGTCACAGCAGCCAATGCTGCGTCTACTTATAACGTCATTGCAAACACTGCAATCTGTTGCGTCCACTGCAGTTCGCTACCTTATTCATACTTTTTGTCAAGTGATTTTTTTTAAGCAGGGTTGCATGAGGTACCTACACATAACGTTACGTTAGTCAATGTATCACACACAGTAACGTAACGTTAGTCAATGTATCACACACAGTAACATTACGTTAGTCAATGTATCACACACAGTAACATTACGTTAGTCAATGTATCACACACAGTAACGTTACATTAGTCAATGTATCACACACAGTAACGTAACGTTAGACGGCAGTCAGCAGCACGGCGTATTTTAGCAACCTACAAAAAGACAAACATAGTCAAATAAAGGTCAGTTAAAATGTATACTATATTAAGAATATGTGTACATATTGCATAGGGTCCTGACATCTAAAAAGTACAACTCTGTTCATTGTTTTGTTCATGTATTTGTTATGTTTTTCATGTGTACGCACACATCAACACACATACAGTATGAGATGAGATCAATGAGATAAGGTAAGAACAGGACAGAAACTGCTGTGGAACTAGTTACAATGCAATATGCCATGGAAATACAATGTTAACACTTTTGTGCAAATAAGTACAGTTGCACTTGTTTTTTCAAATGTGTTTATTGTGTAAAGGAATGAGTTAAATGTTTAAAAAGACTGGTTAATAGTGCTATTATGAAGTGCAATGTCAGCACTATTTTTTTTCCCCTGAAATTTCAAATGCACTTGTTTTAATAAATAAATACAGCATTTTAAAAGCTGTGTAAATATATTAGTCTGTTGTTAAAAGGACTTGAAAGGACTCGAAACTCAAAATGCAGGACTTGGGACTTGACTTGAGACTTTCCAGTCTTGACTTTGGACTTGACTCGGGACTTGCCTGTCTTGACTCGAGACTTGAAGGCAAAGACTTGAGACTTCCTTGTGACCTGCAAAACAAAGACTTGGTCCCACCTCTGATACATACATACAAATACACGATCACTTCTTTATGAAAGTGATTTTGATATCGTCGATCATAATATTTTAATGATGTGTAAGATGTCTCCACAAGTGTATTCCTAATTGACTAAATATCGTAAATGTGATCCGTCACCACTCTAGTATCCATTATTTAACATGCACTATTTACTAAACATACACTTTTTAAGCCACAACCACATCAAACATGAAATACTTATTAAGGATGATGATAATAATACTGACTTTCTATTGACTGATAATAATATAATGTGTAAATATATGTTGTGCATCATTTTAATGATAAATGGGTTGTACTTGTATAGCGCTTTTCTACCTTCAAGGTACTCAAAGCGCTTTGACACTACTTCCACATTTACCCATTCACACACACATTCACACACTGATGGAGGGAACTGCCATGCAAGGCGCTAACCAGCACCCATCAGGAGCAAGGGTGAAGTGTCTTGCTCAGGACACAACGGACATGACGAGGTTGGTACTAGGTGGGGATTGAACCAGGGACCCTCGGGTCGCGCACGGCCATTCTTCCACTGCGCCACGCCGTCCCTTTTAAGAGTTTTTTTTTCAATATTTTGACCCTGTCGTGTACCTAAATAAATAAATAAATATCAATCCATCTTCTTCCACTAATAAATGAACATGAATATACTTTCAAGGCAGCAAGTGAAGAGTGCAGTGTCACCTTTCAGCCTACAGATGGCGACAGAGGACAAGTGAAAGATTGTGTCTTGTAAAAGCATCCAAAAAGAAAAGACTACAGTTGAATAAATACTGTTTGTCCACGTGACTTTGAAATATAATTTGACTGTGCTGATTGAAGGTGCGTGATCACCTGACCCGATGATGAAATACATGCTTTGATGTTGACATTGCAGCATGTCTGAGTAAGAGTTTGGGGATATAGTTAGCTGGCTTATTCATCCCTCTCCTGAGTCCCAGCGGTGATGTCAGTCTGAAAGACCTCCAGATAAAAAATGAGTGTCACTCCCCTGTTTGCCACTAATGAGGAGGCCTGCAGGGGAGAAAGTCACTGTGTGTGAGTTACTCCAAAGCTCATTTTACATAACAACTTTGGTCTTGTGCACTCTTTTGCATCCTCGTGGTTAAAAAAAAACACTTTTATTTCATCCACTCCCAAAACTACAATGTCCTGTTTGTTGTGCTGGAAGCTTCTACATGACGGCGCTCATCTACTCGGCCATTTGCTGAGTGAGTGCCATGGCGAGCGACCACGCTGCAACAAATGCTGCTGTGGAAGATGCCGTCTGCTGGGAGACTAAGATTGATTGATTGATTGATTGATTGAGACTTTTATTAGTAGATTGCACAGTGAAGTACATATTCCCTAAGATTGACCAGTAAATGGTAACACCACAATAGGTTTTTACACGTGTTTAAGTCGGGGTCCTATTATTTTGTACACATTATGAGGGACAAGTGGTAGAAAATGTATTATTAATCTACTTGTTCATTTACTGTTAATGTCTGCTTACTTTCTCTTTTAACATGTTCTATCTACACTTCTGTTCAAATGTAATAATCACTTATTCTTCTCTTCTTTCATACTTGACATTAACTTTGGATGATACCACACATTTAGGTATGGATGTGATACCAAGTAGTTACAGGATCATACATTGGTCATATTCAAAGTCATCATGTGTCCAGGGACGTATTTACTGACTTTATAAACATTAAAAAAAAAATTTAAAAAAAAAGATTTTGGGATGCCAAAAAATATTGACGTACCGTATTTTCCGCACCATAAGGCGCCCTGGGTTAAAAGCCACGCCTTCAATGAACGGCATATTTCAAAACTTTGTCCACCTATAAGCCGCCCCGTGTTATAAGCCGCATCTAACTGCGCTAAAGGAATGTCAAAAAAACAGTCAGATAGGTCAGTCAAACTTTAATAATATATTAAAAACCAGCGTGATGTGGGCGCGCATGGAGTCGTATATCAACATGGACGGAGCTGCGTGAAAAAAGCCACCCGGCCTCTTCGCGTAAACTTACCTTAACCACTCGCTCATCTTTTCTTCATCCATCCCTTCGAGTTAGCTTTTATGATGACGCCGGCTGGAAAGGTCTCTTTTGGCAAGGTCTTCCTTTTGAATATCACCATGGGTGGAAGTTTCTGGCCATTAGCATGGCAAGCTAGAACCACAGTGAAGGATGACTTCTCATTCCCTGTGGTGCGAATATTCACCGTACGTGCTCCCGTTGTATCCACAGTGCGGTTCACAGGAATATCAAAAGTCAGTGGAACCTCGTCCATGTTGATAATGTTCTCTGGCCGGATCTTTTTTTCAGCTATCTTGTTTTTACAATATGCACGGAAAGTAGCCAGCTTTTCTTGAAAGTCTTTAGGCAGTTGCTGTGAAATAGTAGTCCGTGTGCGGATGGAGAGATTGCGTCTTTTCATGAACCGGAAACCTGTCGCTTAGTAGGAGCCATTTTGTGGTCTTTACAGATGTAAACACACAAAGGAAATGAAACGTAATATCCGCGCGCTTCTTCTTCTTCTACGGGGGCGGGTGGTTGCTTACAGTAGAAGAAGAAGCGCTTCCTCTTCTATGGGGGCGGGTGCTTACCTTGGCGGTTGCTTGCGTAGAAGAAGAAGCACTTCCTCTTCTACGGGGAAAAAAGATGGCGGCTGTTTACCGTAGTTGCGAGACCGAAACTTTATGAAAATGAATCTTAATATTAATCCATATATAAAGCGCACCGGGTTATAAGCCGCACTGTCAGCTTTTGAGTAAATTTGTGGTTTTTAGGTGCGGCTAATAGTGCGGAAAATACGGTAATCGAAGTAGTATCGACTAGATACACTATTGTTCTTGGTATCATTACAGTGGATGTCAGGTGTAGATCCACCCATGGCGTTTGTTTACATTGTGACGCCAATGAGCTACGGTGTGTAGTGAAGCATGTTTAGCTATTCCTCGTCCTCCAGTGATAATGGTACTTGTAAGAAACATACTTTATTTGTCACCGTGGAGGCCAGGATTAGTGATTTAGAAGTAGCTAAAACACTGTGGATGGACGCTAGCCACTAACTAGCTAGCCATGTGTTAAAGCAGCTCTTCCTGAGGGTGTTTCAGTGTTATAACTTCACTTTTATCTTGACTTTTTACACCAAAATGAGGTGAAAGCTTGTGGTGGTCAAGCAAGCAAGATGGCTGTTGTGCAGTACAACAACAGTGCTGTTGTGCAGCAAGTGGCACACAAATGATTTGAGTACAAAAGAGGCTTAAATCTTCCTGCAAAAACAAAAAGCAGATAAGATCAAACAATCTACAAACCCCGTTTCCATAAGAGTTGGGAAATTGTGTTGGATGTAAATATAAACGGAATACAATGATTTGCAAATCCTTTTCAAGCCATATTCAGTTGAATATGCTACAAAGACAACATATTTGATGTTCAAACTCATAAACTTGATTTTTTTTTTTGCAAATAATCATTAACTTAGAATTTCATGGCTGCAACACGTGACAAAGAAGTTGGGAAAGGGCATGTTCACCACTGTGTTACATCACCTTTTCTTTTAACAACACTCAATAAACGATTGGGAACTGAGGAAACTAATTGTTGAAGCTTTGAAAGTGGAATTCTTTCCCATTCTTGTTTTATGTAGAGCTTCAGTCGTTCAACAGTCCGGGGTCTCCGCTGTCATATTTTACGCTTCATAATGCGCCACACATTTTCGATGGGAGACAGGTCTGGACTGCAGGCGGGCCAGAAAAGTACCCGCACTCTTTTTTTTACGAAGCCACGCTGTTGTAACACGTGCTGAATGTGGCTTGGCATTGTCTTGCTGAAATAAGCAGGGGTGTCCATGAAAAAGACGGCGCTTAGATGGCAACATATGTTGCTCCAAAACCTGTATGTACCTTTCAGCATTAATGGTGCCTTCACAGATGTGTAAGTTACCCATGCCTTGGCCACTAATACACCAAAAACAATTTGAAATGTGGACTCGTCAGACCACAGAACACTTTTCCACTTTGCATGAGTCCATCTTAGATGATCTCGGGCCCAGAGAAGCCGGCGGCGTTTCTGGGTGTTGTTGATAAATGGCTTTGGCTTTGCATAGTAGAGCTTTAACTTGCACTTACAGATGTAGCGACCAACTGTATTTAGTGACAGTGGTTTTCTGAAGTGTTCCTGAGCCCATGTGGTGATATCCTTTAGAGATTGACGTCGCTTTTTGATACAGTGCCGTCTGAGGGATGGAAGGTCACGGTCATTCAATGTTGGTTTCCGGCCATGCCGCTTACGTGGAGTGATTTCTCCACATTCTCTGAACCTTTTGATGATATTATGGAGCGTAGATGTTGAAATCCCTACATTTCTTGCAATGTCACTTTGAGAAACGTTGTTCTTAAACTGTTTGACTATTTGCTCACGCAGTTGTGGACAAAGGGGTGTACCTCGCCCCATCCTTTCTTGTGAAAGACTGAGCATTTTTTGGGAAGCTGTTTTTATACCCAATCATGGCACCCACCTGTTCCCAATTTGCCTGCACACCTGTGGGATGTTCCAAATAAGTGTTTGATGAGCATTCCTCAACTTTATCAGTATTTATTTCCACCTTCCCCAACTTCTTTGTCACGTGTTGCTGGCATCAAATTCTAAAGTTAATGATTATTTGCAAAAAAAATAAAGTTTATGAGTTTGAACATCAAAAATGTTGTCTTTGTAGCATATTCAACTGAATATGGCTTGAAAAGGATTTGCAAATCATTGTATTCCGTTTATATTTACATCTAACACAATTTCCCAACTCATATGGAAACGGGGTTTGTATGTTTGATTGAGTTAAGTGAGTTAGTATTTTGGTTGCTGCTCTGCTGAGTGTGTCTGCTCTGTGTGCTAAACTAAAAATCAAACATGCAAAAAGTTTGCAGCCTGACAGCCTGTCAGTCATTCATCACTGCCTGTTTTGCATTTGCATCAGCTGGCAGGAAACGCCAAGTATCTGCCATGTCAGAGATGAGCGGCAAGGTCCAGACTCTTCTGGGTCTGCTGGACCATTGTGGACGACATCACTACGGGACCTGCCCACCCTCAGGAAGTTGGCCCAGGAGACCAGGCTGGGGAAGGCTGCTATATGAACTGCATGCACACACACACACACACACACACACACACACACACACACACACACACACACACACACACACACACACACACACACACATTCTTGTATTTGTTACCTTCTTGAGACCTTAGAGAAATCCCTCTTTAGGACCAGCCTTTCTAGATATATAAAGAAGTGTATTTACAACATGAACAATGTATACATACTATGCACATATAAAAAAGCTTGTTGTGAAAAATGAGTTGGAATTTCACAAGAAAAAGTTCACAATTTCACAAGAAAAAGTTCACAACTTCACAAGAAAAAGTTCACAATTTCTCAAGAAAAAGTTGGAATGTTGGCAGTATTATAATAAAAGTCGTCATTTTACTCAACGTAAGTCAAAACTTTACATGAAAAAGTTAACATTTGCACAATATTATGATAAAAGTTGGAATTTTACTCAATAACAGTTGCAATTTTACGAGAAAAGCTTAACATTTTGGCAATTTTATGAAAAGGGTCATAATTTAACTTGACAAAAGTCATAATTTTATAAGAAACTTTAAAATGTTGGCAATATTATAATAATAATTTGGAATTTTACTTGGCAAAATTATGACAAGTGTCATAATTTTACACAAAAACTGTCACTATTTTACAAGAACAACAACACAATTGGCAATATTTTGGTAAAAGTCAGAATTTTATATGACAAATGTCACCATTTTGCATTAAAAAGTATTTTATGAGAAAATATTGCAATATTACAGGAACAGAAAGAATATGAGAAATCATTCCCAATTTTATAAGAAAGAAGCATTTTGAGAAAAAGACTGCTTTTGTTTGTAATTGTTTTGAATCTTCATTATTTACTTCAAGTTATTACAGTATGTCTCTTTATACATTTATCCATCCATCCATCTTCTTCCGCTTATCCGAGGTCGGGTCGCGGGGGCAGCAGCTTAAGCAGGGAAGCCCAGACTTCCCTCTCCCCAGCCACTTCGTCCAGCTCCTCCCGGGGGATCCCGAGGCGTTCCCAGGCCAGCCGGGAGAGATAGTTTTCCCAACGTGTCCTGGGTCTTCCCCGTGGCCTCCTACCGGTGGGACGTGCCCTAAACACCTCCCTAGGGAGGTGTTCGGGTGGCATCCTGACCAGATGCCTGAACCACCTCATCTGGCTCCTCTCCATGTGGAGGAGCAGCAACTTTACTTTGAGCTCCTCACGGATATATATTTATTCTTAATTAATTTTGGCCAAAGGGGGTGCATTTCAATTTCTTACACACACTTATTTCATTTGTGGTCCCTGCGAGCAAGACTCTCGCCAAGGTCCACAATGTAGAAAAATGCTGAACAAGTGTGTTATTCCAGCAGTAAATATGAGGTAGTTTGTGAAGGAGTGGATTGTTGGCCTTGAAGGAGGTCATATTTAGTTAGTCATACTGCAAGTCATAAGACAAGAAGAACATTTGCATCATTGGCTACGGTGACCATATTGTGCCTGATTGTGATTGCTTCTGGAACATTCTGTCATGTGCATTGATGCAGTGAGAAGTTAGCCGCCACACAGGTTGTCATGTGTCGCATTCCACGGAGCAAACTTTACGTCCTAAAAAGTCTCTTAAATAGTGGTTTGTGTCCTTCTTGTCAGTTGTCATCTTCACTAACGACCTCTGCGGTGGATCGCAAGCAGCTGGGCCGTCACTGAGAGTGAGAGGAAGGTGCTGAAGACCCTCAAGCCCAGCTTGGCTGCCCCGTCATCATCCATCCCACAAGCAATCCCGCTGCTCCGACACACGTGCTGCGCCATCTTCGCTCAACAATATTTACATCACCTCTTATGTGGAAAATATGGACAAATATTGTGCTCCGTTGTACTTTGTTGCTGTAAATACTCATATTTCATTCCAAAGAGAACTTGAGGTGGAGTATCTGAGGACAAGATGGTCGTGGTGCACAGCAACTACTGCTTGAAGCACGGCTGTCAAACTCATTTTAGAGCGGGGGGGTCACCTGGGGAAAAAAAGTAGGCCAAACTGGTAAAATCACGGCAGGATAACTTCAAAATAAAGACAACTTCAGATTGTTTTCTTTCTTTAAAAATAGAACAAGCACATTGTGATTAATAGTATTCTATCTTTATTTGTCATTATTTATACTTTTTGAACAAATGATGTGATGTTCACATCAAACAAATGACAGTACGTTATTTATGTAGTTTGCTCATTTTCCTGGACTGATGTACTAACGTGTGCTTTATTTTGTACATATGTAGCATCATCTACAACCATACAAAGAATTGCTATTGTGACATCTAGTGGACACATTTAGAACAGCAGTTTCTTTCATTCAAACATTTCGGCTCATTTTTACACTTAGCAAAGTCATCCCGCGGGACGAATAAAACCTGTTCCATACGTTTGACACCCCGGGCTTACACCAAATATGGCGGCCACGGCTACTCACACATCCTGACTAGCATCCACTTCAAATAAGAGGCAAGGCAATTGTTTAATTTGTGCAGATTTCTTTAATGGAGCAATACATGAACTGAAGAACTTCAATCAATCCCAGAGTCTCTCAAGTGGCCACCAGCTAGTCTCTCTCTCTCTTCACTTCATTTCTAGGCTGCACATCCTCAGGGAAAGTGCACTTTTCAGAAAGTGGACTGGGAGATGTTTAAGAGATATAAATGACCAATTTGTGACACATTTGGTCAACAAATAGCACGTTCTTGTCTCATTTGCAGATACAAATAAAAAAACATCCATATTTTGAAAAAGTCCATTAATACAGAAATGAATTCATGTCACATTGATATTAGCATTTCTGCTCTCACAGAACATCTTTCATTCTCTAAAACACACTGATGCTGCTCACCACACCACCTCTGCTGTGTGTTGCTAGTAAGGAGGACGCGGCCTACAACCAGCATGTTGTTAGTAAGGGGGATGCGGCCTACAACCAGCATGTTGTTAGTAAGGGGGATGCGGCCTACAACCAGCATGTTGCTAGTAAGGAGGACACAGCCTACAACCAGCATGTTGCTACTAAGTACGTGACGGAGGACGCGACCTACAACCAGCATGTTGCTAGTAAGGAGGACGCGGCCTACAACCAGCATGTTGCTAGTAAGGGGGATGCGGCCTACAACCAGCATGTTGCTAGTAAGGAGGACACGGCCTACAACCAGCATGTTGCTACTAAGTACGTGACGGAGGACGCCACCTACAACCAGCATGTTGCTAGTAAGGAGGACGCGGCCTATAACCAGCATGTTGGTAGTAAGGGGGATGTGGCCTACAACCAGCATGTTGCTAGTAAGGGGGATGCGGCCTACAACCAGCATGTTGCTAGTAAGGAGGACGCGGAGGACGCGACCTACAATCAGCATGTTGCTAGTAAGGAGGACGCGGCCTACAACCAGCATGTTGCTAGTAAGGAGGACGCGGTCTACAACCAGCATGTTGCTAGTAAGGAGGACGCGGCCTACAACCAGCATGTTGCTAGTAAGGAGGATGCGGTCTACAACCAGCATGTTGCTAGTAAGGAGGACGCGGAGGACGCGACCTACAATCAGCATGTTGCTAGTAAGGAGGACGCGACCTACAACCAGCATGTTGGTAGTAAGGAGGACGCGGCCTACAACCAGCATGTTGCTAGTAAGGAGGATGCGGTCTACAACCAGCATGTTGCTAGTAAGGAGGACGCGGAGGACGCGACCTACAATCAGCATGTTGCTAGTAAGGAGGACGCGACCTACAACCAGCATGTTGGTAGTAAGGAGGACGCGGCCTACAACCAGCATGTTGCTAGTAAGGGGGATGCGGCCTACAACCAGCATGTTGCTAGTAAGGAGGACACGGCCTACAACCAGCATGTTGCTACTAAGTACGTGACGGAGGACGCCACCTACAACCAGCATGTTGCTAGTAAGGAGGACGCGGAGGACGCGACCTACAATCAGCATGTTGCTAGTAAGGAGGACGCGACCTACAACCAGCATGTTGGTAGTAAGGAGGACGCGGCCTACAACCAGCATGTTGCTAGTAAGGGGGATGCGGCCTACAACCAGCATGTTGCTAGTAAGGAGGACACGGCCTACAACCAGCATGTTGCTACTAAGTACGTGACGGAGGACGCCACCTACAACCAGCATGTTGCTAGTAAGGAGGACGCGGCCTATAACCAGCATGTTGGTAGTAAGGGGGATGTGGCCTACAACCAGCATGTTGCTAGTAAGGGGGATGCGGCCTACAACCAGCATGTTGCTAGTAAGGAGGACGCGGAGGACGCGACCTACAATCAGCATGTTGCTAGTAAGGAGGACGCGGCCTACAACCAGCATGTTGCTAGTAAGGAGGACGCGGTCTACAACCAGCATGTTGCTAGTAAGGAGGACGCGGCCTACAACCAGCATGTTGCTAGTAAGGAGGATGCGGTCTACAACCAGCATGTTGCTAGTAAGGAGGACGCGGAGGACGCGACCTACAATCAGCATGTTGCTAGTAAGGAGGACGCGACCTACAACCAGCATGTTGCTAGTAAGGAGGACGCGACCTACAATCAGCATGTTGCTAGTAAGGAGGACGCGACCTACAATCAGCATGTTGCTAGTAAGGAGGACGTGACCTACAACCAGCATGTTGCTAGTAAGGAGGACACAGCCTACAACCAGTATGTTGCTAGTAAGTACGTGACGGAGGACGCGGCCTACAACCAGTATGTTGCTAGTAAGGAGGACGCGGCCTACAACCAGCATGTTGCTAGTAAGGAGGACGCGGCCTACAACCAGCATGTTGCTAGTAAGGAGGACGCGACCTACAATCAGCATGTTGCTAGTAAGGAGGACGCGACCTACAACCAGCATGTTGCTAGTAAGGAGGACGCGACCTACAATCAGCATGTTGCTAGTAAGTATGTGACGGAGGACTCTTCCAGGAGACATTGTTTGGGATGGTCAGTGGTTTGGTGGAGGGTCTGACTGACGGGAGGGCAAAATGAAAGAGGTGCAGTCGTCTGGTCGTAGAACAGCTGGTTTCACAGGGTGACTTCACAGTGTGATGAATGGACAGTATCGTGATGAATGGACAGTATCGTGATGAATGGACAGTATCGTGATGAATGGACAGTATCGTGATGTGTTGGGGCAAAAGTTCATCTTAAGTTGTGAGATGATAACAGGATCAGAGCTGTAAATGATATCTGATATTGATAAGTGGATTATCAGATCCATGTTGTGATCACCTGACCAGCCGTCCTGTTGACTTGGAGAGAAGAAGAATCTTGACTCCAGCTTGTTTTACTTTGGAAGTCATGTTGAAATACTTGTCAAAATAAAAGCATGTATCCAACCCTAACACTGAGGACAGGAGGTCAAACTAATTCCGTTCCTGAGGCCAAGTCTACAGTCAGCCTTAAACCAAACATTATTTAGCCTAAGCCCCGTTTCAGCCACACTAAACCATCATTTAAAGTTCCCCTCCTCGGATACATTTTCACACGGGTAAGTCCGGCGTCTATTTCTTGATTCTCCGGCTCTTAGCTTTGTATGGACTACTCATTGATCCTTTACAAACTGAGTTTGGAGAGGAAGTGACGCCAGAAAGACCGCGCCCACACAGGAAGTGACGTCAGAAAGAATGTGCCGCAGCCAGCTTCGTAACAACCTGTTCCCAGTCGGAGGTAAACACTAGAAATATGGAGGCGAGTCATCCAGACATGCTGTGTTTCTCCTTCTTCTACATGTACAGACACTCGTGGAAATCACACATGAATACCTTAATTAATACCTTCATTGATTGCAGCTATTCGGGATACAACACTTTTCAGACGGCAAGAGATCTTTCCAATGTCCAGGTCAGCTGTGATTCTACTTAGCCAAAAACTTTGTCCATTTGTCGAAGGAGAGACAACGAGAATGCGGGCTCCCGTGGATGTGATTAAAAAAGGTAGCGTGTGCTTTGTATTATCTGGCTGTCGAGGGAAGACTACGGGAAACATTGAATGCTTTTGGGCTGGCAAAGCAGACTGTAGCAGTTATTGTCCGCCATGTATGTCACAGACTCAACGTCTAGGTCAAGTCAGCAAAAAGGAATGGACAATGAAGGTGAAGACAAAAGAGTGAGGAGTGTCCTGAGCAGATATCTACATCCCTAGTTTGATTGATGTCAAATGTTCTTTATCACATTGTTTAGGTGTGTAATAAAGATGTGATGTCTCAGCTGTGATTGACTACAATAGTCATTGAAATAGCACAACACTGGATATTATTCACATAAGTTACATTTAACAACTTGCACACAAAGCAACACTGGAGGTGACTATGACCTGCGCATGCGTACTAGGTCGCATAGCGCTGGTGGACTGAGGGGGTGAGGGGGTCTTAAACGACCATTGTGTGTGTGTGGACAAGGATAAGGTTAGGTGGGATTTACCCTGGATAACCTTATCCTAGTGTAGAAGGGGCCTAAGTCGGGTTTTTGTGTAAACGTGATTTATGTAAATGACCAGCTGAGTGACTCACACTGTACACAGGACAGGAAAAGGACTTAACATACAGTAATAGGAATTAGTAGTAAGTTTAGATCAGGAGATATTTGGGCTATAAGAATGTTGTCTATCCGTGTTGGCCCTGTGATGTCCAGGGTGTACCCTCCCTACCGCCCGTTTGCAGCTGAGATAGGCTCCAGCACCCCCCGCGACCCCGAAAGGGACAAGCGGTAGAAAATGGATGGATGGATGGTGTTGATTTTTTTTTTTTTTAAGTAACTAAATTGCTTACTACCCAGATCACACCTCACTCCTACTCACTTCTCCACAGTGGGCTGGCTCAGGGTGGAGGACAGAGTCAAACAACTTGCACTGAGCCTGGTCTATAAAATCCGCTACACCTCCCTGATACCAAAGTACATGTCAAACTACTTCCTTAACGTAAATGACCGCCATAACCACAACACCAGGGGGAGCTCCACTAACCACGTTAAACCCAGATTCCCATCTAACAAAGGTCTTAACTCATTCTCTTTCTATGCCACATCAATGTGGAATGCACTCCCAACAGGTGTAAAAGAAAGTGCATCCGTACTAAAAGAACACCTCCAGGCAACTTCAACCCTAAACTAACACCCTCCCACCTCTACATCCCACCTCCCCGGATTGTAAATAACCAAATGTAAATAATCAAATGTAGACACTTTTTCTTATACTTTCTGATCTCTCTCTCTTGCTGTACATATCCTACCAAGTCAGTCCTACACTGTTTCAATGTCCATTTCTCTGATGATGCAATTGTTGATGACTGAAGTGTTGATATCAACCAAACCCTCCTCATCCCACACCCTGGATTGTAAATAATGTAAATAATTCAATGTATACACCCTGATGATTATCTTGTGTGATGACTGTATTATGATGATAGTATATATCTGTATCATGAATTGATTACATGGACCCTGACTTAAACAAGTGTAAAAACGCATTGGGGTGTTACCATTTAGTGGTCAATTGTAGGGAATATGTACTTCACTGTGCAATCTACTAATAAAAGTCTCAATCAATCAATCAATACTTGTATTTCTGTAATTGTCTTGCACACTGGTAACTACCGGAAAAGGGTGGAGTGCCATCTCCGGGTTGGGGAGGAGATCTTGCCCCAAGTGGAGGAGTTCAAGTACCTCGGAGTCTTGTTCACGAGTGGGGGAAGAGTGGATGGTGAGATGGACAGGCGGATCGGTGCGGCGTCTTCAGTAATGCGAGCGCTGTATCGATCCGTTGTGGTGAAGAAGGAGCTGAGCCAGAAGGCAAAGCTCTCGATTTACTGGTCGATCTACGTTCCCATCCTCACCTATGGTCATGAGCTTTGGGTCATGACCGAAAGGACAAGATCACGGGTACAAGCGACCCAAATGAGTTTCCTCCGCCGGGTGGCGGGGCTCTCCCTTAGAGATAGGGTGAGAAGCTCTGCCATCCGGGGGGAGCTCAAAGTAAAGCCGCTGCTCCTCCACATCGAGAGAAGCCAGATGAGGTGGTTCGGGCATCTGGTCAGGATGCCACCCGAACGCCTCCCTCGGGAGGTGTTTCGGGCACGTCCGACCGGTAGGAGGCCGCGGGGAAGACCCAGGACACGTTGGGAAGACTATGTCTCCCGGCTGGCCTGGGAACGCCTCGGGATCCCCCGGGAGGAGCTGGACGAAGTGGCTGGGGAGAGGGAAGTCTGGGCTTCCCTGCTTAGGCTGCTGCCCCCGCGACCCGACCTCGGATAAGCGGAATAAGATGGATGGATGGATGGACTGGTAACTACTTGTCAGTTAGGCCTGCCTGCGTACGTACTGAGAAACACAAAGACCACCTGCAGTGACACGGACTCATGCTTTCCTGCTTGGCGTAGGTCAAAGAAATACTGTACAGTACTAATCACATGCTACATGTACGCCAAGTCTTGTCACTAACATTCTGCTGAAAGAACTGCCTCCAGGACCAAACTGCACTACATTTGTCTTTATTTTGCTCCTAATCACTGTTTTCCAGAGAAAGAAGTGAGTATTGGTGTTATTACTGCACGTGTGTAGGTTAGTAGTATTAGTTGGCAGCATTAAGGTGGTATTGCGTCATCACACACCTGTGCAACAGCAATCATCTGGAATTGATGACACTAAACCTGCCCAGAAGAACACAAACCTGACATGGGCTAGAACGTAGAGGTACTAATCCCAGTGCTGGGCTAGAACATAGAAGTACTAATCCCAGTGCTGGGCTAGAACATAAATACTAATCCCAGTGCTGGGCTAGAACATAAATACTAATCCCAGTGCTGGGCTAGAACGTAGAAGTACTAATCCAAGTGCTGGGGTAGAACATAAGTACTAATCCCAGTGCTGGGCTAGAACGTAGAAGTACTAATCCCAGTGCTGGGGTAGAACATAGGAGTACTAATCCCAGTGCTGGGCTAGAACGTAGAAGTACTAATCCCAGTGCTGGAGCGTGAGCAGCAGGAGCGACAAGTGGGGGGTTTAGTCGGCGTACAGCATGAAGCCCGAAAAGGTGCTGTACTTGTTGTTGTTGCCCCCGTGGGCCTTGCCTCCGTCCAGCTTGATGTAGATCTCGTCGCCGGGCTCCAGGTGCAAGACCACACTGTTGCTGGCGTAGTCGTAGTTCTGGTCAGCGTCCTGGGCGATGGCGCTGGCTCGGACCTGAGGGGGTTACAATTTGCCATTAAAGGTCAAAACACAGTAGGAGGAAAGCCAGAGATGTATTTCAAATGAAAGATGATTGACGCAAGCATTTCATCACCTTTGCTTTTGTGGACTGCATGGACAGAATATTAGGAACACCACTGTCTGGTTTTGCTGTTACATAAACTGTAATAGTGTACTTGGGAAGTGGGATTTGTCATATATTATATACAAATATAATATGATGTATCAGTATATATTATATACCAGGGGTGTCAAACATGATCAAGCCCACAAACAGGTTTTATCCGGCCCGCTGGATGAGTTTGCTAAGTATAAAAATGAAGCTGAAGTTTTTGAGTGAAAGAAACTGCTGTTCTAAATGTGTCCACTAGATGTCACAATAGCAGTTGTTTGTATCTTTAAAGATGATGCTCCATATGTACAAAATAAAGCACATGATGTTAGCGCATCAGTCGAGGAAAATGATCAAACTACATAAATAACAAATTGGAATTTGAATTTGATATAATTTTTGAACAGCAATGAGTTGACTGATGAACATTATCACATCATTTATTCAAAAAATATAAATAATGACAAATAAAGATATAGAATACTTTTAACCGCAACATGTAAGTGTAAAAAAATAAAATAAAATAAAAACATTATTTGTACAATTTCAGAATGTAAAATTTCAGAATGTGTTTTTTCTATTTTTAAACAAAGAAAACAATCTGAAGTTGTCTTTATTTTCAAGTTATCGTGCCGTGATTTTACCAGTCGGGAGTAGATTTTCCCCATGTGGCCCCCCGTCTAAAATGAGTTTGACCCCCCTGGTATATATACTGTGTGGACTAAGACTGTACGGGTCCTCTCTGGGGTACTAGGATGTCAAAGCAATAATAATACTGAAATAAACTGCAACAAAAAACTGTGCAATTAACAGTGCAATGCAAATTAAAAAGTGCAATATTAACATCAAATCAAATCAACTTTATTTATAAAGCACATTTAAAATGTACCACAGGGGTGGCCAAAGTGCTGTACAATGGGCAGGTTAAAAGAGAATACAGTACCGAGCAAACACAACAACACAACACAAACAGAACACGATAAAAAATAAATAAATAAAATAGAATAAATAAAAACAGTTTCACAGCAGGTGTATTATTGCAGGATGGATATCACTCAGTGACATCACATCTTTCATATAATGGACAGTATTACCGTTTTTCTTCATTGTTTTCCTCTTCACAACATGGTCACTACTGCCTAGTTTCTCTTGTTATATTCTTATTTTTACTCTTATATTTTCGTTTGTATTGTTACTTTTTGTTTTTCTTATTATTGTTATATATTTTCTATTTTATTTCCATTTGTACCTCCATTATTTACTTCTTTTTTTAAATCTCCAATCTGTTCACTGCAGCTGAAACTTTGATATTTAATTTTCCTGAGGGAACTCAATAAAGTACTATCTATCTATGTAATATGTAAAAATTACACACACCTTATATTTTCTACATTTTTAGTCTACTTAATATCTGCATTATCCTTTCCATCCTTTGTAACGAAGCTACTGTGTGGAACAATTTCCCTTGTGGATCAATCAAATCAAATCAACTTTATTTATAATACAGTTTGTCGAAGTCTAAGTTGTCCAAGTTGGATGCAGAGCAGTTTTGTGCCACATGAAGAATATTAGAAGGGCATATTTGACTTGCGAGTTCCAATAAAAGCGCATTGAAGTTTGTTTCTAGTCCATGCCAAGCGGACGAGGCGTGCGTAAAAGTGAGCCAATTAGTGTCGTACCTGGTTGTTCTTGCACAGGTCGGCCCACATGCTGGTTCCGTCCCCGCCTCGCATCAGCACGTGGTAAACAAAGAAGTAAATCCCGGGTATGGAACAGGTGAACTTGCCCGTGGATGGGTCGTAGTGGTTCCCCAGGTTTGTGACCACGTCGTCGAATTTCAGCACTTCGTAGCCTTCGTGCTGCTTCTTGAGTCCCGCATAGAAGGCGATCTTTGGGACGGTGTTGTAGGTGGCCGCACTGATGGCCCCGGTGGGTCCACTCGCACCGGGTGGCCCCGGAGCACCGGGGGCCCCTCTCTCCCCGGGCCGGCCGGCGGGACCGGGAGGGCCGGGCTCGCCCACCGGACCCCTCGGACCCATTCTCCCCACGCGTCCGGGCTCGCCTTGCGGCCCCTGGATGAAGGTGGGCAGGGACTCATGCGCCAGGCGGTGCGCGTCTTTCACCGGCTCCAGCGCCTTCGTCGGAGCCGCGGCGGTGGCCGTGGTCCCGTGCGGGTCGCACAGCATCTGGCAGGAGCCGAGCATCTCGTAGCGGGTGGGGGTCCCGGCGGAGTTGACCATGGCCGGGATGAGCACCACCAGCACCAGGACGAGCGCCACGCCGCACACGCCGCCTGCGATCATCTGCGCCCTGCGGAGCGACTGCGTCCTCCGAGCCTGGTGGTCTTCCAGCCTGCTTGTGAGCGGTGCTGCGCGGAGAGGAGAAGTGGAGCCAGCCGCTGTGCTTCTGGAACTTTCTGGCGCTAAAACCGCCCTTTGAACGCGCGGAGAGGGAGCAGACGCAGCTTTTTACGCGCTGCAGGGGCGCAGCTAGTCTGCCTTTTCAACCCACCTCCACCTCCACCTCCATGGTAATAAGAAGGGGGGTGGGGGGATGACTCTGACCACTCAAATTTACTCCACATTCCTTTAGGGTTCTTCTTTCTGCCCACGCAGTAACAATTGAAAGAAATGTTGGCTGCTTTTAAGGAGCAGGGAGGGGATGACTGATGCTTTTCTTCACACAGAAAGTCAACAACAATAACAACAACAAGAACAACAAGAACAACAATCACGCATGTTACGATCGAGGTGTCTATTGTGCAGCTCTTTTCGAGGATATTAGGATGTTTGGGGGTGAAAATAAAACAACACTGCATTAAGTCAAAGTAGCGAATAGTTGTCCTCTAAAGACGCATATATGTTTCCATTCAGACGATAAGGCAACAATTGTGTTGATTTCCATGTAGACTTGCAGGCTATTCAGTCCTATTTGTGTTGTGATCCGGATTATAGTTTATTTACCTTTTGACATACTTGCCAACCTTGAGACCACCGATTTCGGGAGGTGGCGGGGTGGGGGGTGGGGGGCGTGGTCGGGGGTGGGGCGGGGGGCGTGGTTAAGAGGGATATATATATAAGAAATACCGTATTTTCCGCACCATAAGGCGCCCTGGGTTATAAGCCGCGCCTTCAATGAACGGCATATTTCAAAACTTTGTCCACCTATAAGCCGCCCCGTGTTGTAAGCCGCATCTAACTGCGCTAAAGGAATGTCAAAAAAACAGTCAGATAGGTCAGTCAAACTTTAATAATATATTAAAAACCAGCGTGATGTGGGCGCGCATGGAGTCGTATATCAACATGGACGGAGCTGCGTGAAAAAAGCCACCCGGCCTCTTCGCGTAAACTTACCTTAACCACTCGCTCATCTTTTCTTCATCCATCCATCCCTTCGAGTTAGCTTTTATGATGACGCCGGCTGGAAAGGTCTCTTTTGGCAAGGTCTTCCTTTTGAATATCACCATGGGTGGAAGTTTCTGGCCATTAGCATGGCAAGCTAGAACCACAGTGAAGGATGACTTCTCATTCCCTGTGGTGCGAATATTCACCGTACGTGCTCCCGTTGTATCCACAGTGCGGTTCACAGGAATATCAAAAGTCAGTGGAACCTCGTCCATGTTGATAATGTTCTCTGGCCGGATCTTTTTTTCAGCTATCTTGTTTTTACAATATGCACGGAAAGTAGCCAGCTTTTCTTGAAAGTCTTTAGGCAGTTGCTGTGAAATAGTAATCCGTGTGCGGATGGAGAGATTGCGTCTTTTCATGAACCGGATCCCTGTCGCTTAGTAGGAGCCATTTTGTGGTCTTTACAGATGTAAACACACAAAGGAAATGAAACGTAATATCCGCGCGCTTTTTCTTCTTCTACGCGGGCGGGTGGTTGCTTACAGTAGAAGAAGAAGCGCTTCCTGTTCTATGGGGGCGGGTGCTTACCTTGGCGGTTGCTTGCGTAGAAGAAGAAGCACTTCCTCTTCTACGGGGAAAAAAGATGGCGGCTGTTTACCGTAGTTGCGAGACCGAATCTTTATGAAAATTAATCTTAATATTAATCCATATATAAAGCGCACCGGGTTAAAAGCCGCACTGTCAGCTTTTGAGTAAATTTGTGGTTTTTAGGTGCGGCTAATAGTGCGGAAAATACGGTACATATATTTATATATGTCTATACATATATATATATATATATATATATATACATATATATATATATATATATATATATATATATGTATATATATATACATATAAATAAATAAAAGAAATACTTGAATTTCAGTGTTCATTTATTTACACATATACACACATAACACTCATCTACTCATTGTTGAGTTAAGGGTTGAATTGTCCATCCTTGTTCTATTCTCTGTCACTATTTCAGAACACACACGTTATACAAACATACATTATAAAATCAATAAGAAAACGGGAGCTCTAATTTGGGAGTCTGAATTAGGATCAGAAGTTCCTATATAAACATTGCGCACTCACGTCGCCTTTTTGTATTGATTACTGCAGCTGTGCACTGGATTCATTCACAAATACAAACTCCAACTCACAAACACTTTAGAGTTAGGCTCCACCATCAGAATGTGTACTTAAACTTATAAAGATCACATGGATATTATTCAGTGAGTTGATTCACCAAAACTAACCTGTTATACAGGAGGAAAAAGCACACATGACGTTTCAATTGTTCACAGACTGGTCGCACTCATCAGAATGACAAGACACTTCCGGTCTGCAGGTGATAGCATTCAATTGGGAAGAAACGCCCTACTGCCCCCTACTGACCAATGTGAATACTGATAAATGTGTAATGACAGCTCCAAAAACGAATTCAAACCACAAAATAAAATAAATAAATCAACACAAAAATGTGAAACATTATGGGTGGGTCACATATGCATGTACAGTAGATGGCAGAATTGTCCTGTTTAAAAGTGTCACAACATTGCTGTTTAGGCAGACCAACTGCTTTACGGTAGACGGAAACTTGACTGCTGTTGTTGTGTGTTGTTACCGCGCTGGGAGGACGTTAATGAAACTGCCTAACAATAAACCCACATAAGAAACCAAGAACTCGCCCTCCATCATTAGCTGTTTATATTGTGGGAAAGCGGACGTGTGAACAGGCTGTCAACACGTCACTCAGGTCCGCATGGAGCTGGAGGGGGCGTGGCCTCCAGCTCTGCCTGAATTTCGGGAGATTTTCGGGAGAAAATTTGTCCCGGGAGGTTTTCGGGAGAGGCGCTGAATTTCGGGAGTCTCCCGGAAAATCCGGGAGGGTTGGCAAGTATGCCTTTTGAGGCACTTTTTGAAGTTTGGTTCCAGCACCCCTGTTTTGTGTCTCCTTGGTTGCTATGGTTATTCATCGTGTTCACCTGCCTGTGATTAGTGTTTGGGAGCTCACCTGTTCCTGGACACTAATCAGAGAGCTATTTAGTCTGTCGTTTTGTCTTTTCTTGTGCATATGCTTTGTTTTCCTTGTGAGCTATTATGTTAGCTTCCCGTGCTATAGGCACGCTTGTTTTGTTTCCTTTTTGCATTTCTTTTGAATGATTTATAGTAGTGATGGGTCCGGCAACACCGATGCATCGGCGCATGCGTCGAGCTCACAGAGCAAAACCCTGTGTCGGTTTTAGAAAGTCACGTGACCGATCATGAGCTGTTTTGGTCACGTGACCGATACGCCAACTGTGTCGCCTCCTCTGTGCCCTGTGAGCGGCTCTTTTCTACAGCCCGAGAAATAATAACTAAGAAGAGAAATCGTCTAAAATGTAATACGTCGGAAAAACTTTTTTTTTTTTTTTTTTATAAAAATGTGTAAAAAATAAAATTAAAAAAATTCCCAGTCCACAATCATCCACAACACGTTCTCTTAGATTTCCATGTTATGATACATGTTCACATTATTTATTGACTGTATCTAAAAAAGATACAAATATATTTTATTTAAATGAAGATATGAAATAATCCTAAATGAAATACAATGACTTGGTTTATATTATTGTATATACTAGGGCAGGGGTCACCAACGCGGTGCCCGCGGTCACCAGGTAGCCTGTAAGGACCAGATCAGTCGCCCGCTGGCCTGTTCTAAAAATAGCTCAAAGAGCAGCACTTACCAGTGAGCTGCCTCTATTTTTTAAATTGTATTTATTTACTAGCAAGCTGGTCTCGCTTTGCTCAACATTTTTAATTCTAAAAGAGACAAAACTCAAATAGAATTTGAAAATCCAAGAAAATATTTTAAAGACTTGGTCTTCACTTGGAATAAGCGGTAGAAAATGGATGGATGGATGGGTCTTCACTTGTTTAAATAAATTCATTAATTTTTTACTTTGCTTCTTATTACTTTTAGAAATACAATTTTAGAGAAAAAATACAACCTTAAAAATGATTTTAGGATTTTTAAACAAATACACCTTTTTACCTTTTAAATTTCTTCCAATTTAAATCAATGTTCAAGTAAATTTTTTTTTTTTTTATTGTAAAGAATAATAAATATTTTAGCTTCTGTTTTTTCGATGAAGAATATTTGTGAAATATTTCTTCAAACTTACTATGATTAAAATTCAAAAAAATTATTCTGGCAAATCTAGAAAATCTGTAGAATCAAATTTAAATCTTATTTCAAAGTATTTTGAATTTCTTTTAAAAATTTTGTTCTGGAAAATCTAGAAGAAATACTGATTTGTCTTTGTTAGAAATATAGCTTGGTCCAATTTGTTAAATATTCTAACAAAGTGCAGATTGGATTTTAACCAATTTAAAACATGTCATCAAAATTCTAAAATGTATCTTAATCAGGAAAAATTACTAATGATGTTCCATAAATTCTTTTTTTAATTTTTTCAAAAAGATTCAAATTAGCTAGTTTTTCTCCTTTTTGTCGGTTGAATTTTGAATTTTAAAGAGTCGAAATTGAAGATAAACTATGTTTCAAAATTGTATTTTAATTTTTTTCGTGTTTTCTCCTCTTTTAAACCGTTCAATTAAGTGTTTTTTTCATCATTTATTCTCTACAAAAAATCTTCCGTAAAAGGAAAAAAAAAATGTACGACGGAATGACAGACAGAAATACCCATTTTTTTATATATATACATTTATTTATTTAGGTATTCTTGTTTAACTCACACTTACGTGTAACTTACAAATGACAATATATTTATTTATTTAAGTGTGTATCAAACTGGTAGCCCTTGGCATTAATCAGTACCCAAGAAGTAGTTTTTGGTTTCAAAAAGGTTGGTGACCCCTGTACTAGGGCATCAAATCAGTGTCAGTTGAGTCGGTCCATAGGTTGCCTGTAGGGATTTTTAATGTCCAGCAGATGTCAGTATTTAGTGACACAGTATCGACACAGTATCAATACAGTTTTGCAATGTGTCGAAACGCTTCATGACGCCTCATCAACCCATCACTAATTTATAGGAATGAATAATTTGTCTCCGGAGTTCTTGCTGCATGGCTTGGAAGAACAATCATCAAGAGTTAGTTAGCATGCGACCAGCACGTTACAGAAAAGCAGCAGCCTGAGTGAAGCCACACGCAGGACTAAATAGCTCTCTGATTAGTGCCCAGGAACAGGTGAGCGTCCCCAACACTAATCAGAGGCAGGTGAACACAATGAATAACCATAGCAACCAAGGAGACACAAAACAGAGGTGCTAAAACAAAAGGTAAAAAACAAGTGAATCAAAAGGTAAATAAACTATGTTTCGGGTAATAACAATTGGTTTATATTTGTTTGTAAATAAAAAGACTACTGGGGAGAGTGACGTAACATGAGCCAACCTACTCTTAGACTAGACTTAGACTTCCTTTTTATTGTCATTCAAATGTCAACTTTACAGCACAGATAAGAACACAATTTCGTTACATAAACTCATGGTAGTGCAGGATAAAAAAGCAATAAAGTGCATATATAAATAAATATATATAAATAGAAATAATATAAAAATATATATAAATAAATAAATAGTACAGATAAATATATTGCACTTTTTCACATGCGTCCACATTTATGGATGTATGTTATATTGTCTTTTTTATTCCAGGGAGTTAATCCATTTTGGGGGGAGTTGAGGGGATCATTGAATTGAATTATGATGCGTTCAAGAGTCTTACGGCCTGAGGGAAGAAGCTGTTACAGAACCTGGAGGTTCTGCTTCGGAGGCTGCGGAACCTCTTTCTAGAGTCCAGCAGTGTATTCACTCTCCGGGTAAGCACACATATATGGTCATGTGACCATACATACAGGAAGTAGAAATGATTCAAATCCAATCAAAATGTATTCACATAACCTTTGACCACAAGTGCCTTCAAAGGCTTCACAAAGTCACAAGGACATCCCCTGAACTAAACCCCAAGAAAACATTACAAAGAACCAAGATTGGGAAAAAGAAGGACCCTTGAGAAGATGTGGGGACCCCCTTCTAGGGGTGTGGGAAAAATCGATTCGAAAGAAAATCGCCATTCTCACGTTGTACGATTCAGTATCCATTCTCATTTTTCAAAAATCGATTTTTATTTTTTGTTTTTATTTTTATTTATTTTATTTTTGTAATGAATCAATCCAACAAAACAATACACAGCAATACCATAACAATGCAATCCAATTCCAGAAGCAAAGCCGACACTCAGAAGTGCAATAAACAGAGCAATTGAGAGGAGACACAAACACCACACACAACAAAGCAACAAAAATGAATATTATCAACAACAGTATCAATATTAGTTACAATTTCAACATAGCAGTGATTAAAAATCTCTCATTGACATTATCATTAGACATTTATAAAAAAGAAGTGGCTTACACTTGCATCACATCTCATAAGCTTGACAACACACTGTGTCCAATATTTGCACAAAGATCAAATAAGTCATATTTTTGCTTCATTTAATAGTTCAAACAAATGTACATTATTGCAATCAGTTGACAAAACATTGTCCTTTACAATTATGAAAGCTTTTTACTCTGCTTGCATGTCAGCAGACTGGGGTAGATCCTGCTCAAACAGGGCCGGCCCGTGGCATAGGCCGTATAGGCAAATGCTAAGGGCGCCGTCCATCAGGGGGCGCCACGCCAGTGCCACAAATGTTGGAGAAAAAAAAATAAAAAAAAAGTTGGTACTATTATTTCTAAATACAAAAAATAATCCCACGTTAATTAAAATGCAAAGTAAAGCCTATTTAATAGAAATATTATTTGTTACAACATTACGCCCCCCCCCCCCCCCCCCCCCCCCCTCGTCCCCCCGCACGGTGCGCCCCCTCCCTTCCCGTATCATGACTCTTTTTGGACGTCACCACATCAAAAAATCAACACAAGATGTCAAAACGGCCAAAACTGTCAGGTGCCCAGGGAAGAAAAAAGAGAAAAGAAGAGGAGGAGAAACGAGAAAAAGACAGAGGTAGCAGGTAGGTAACGTTAGCCTACATGAAATGATTTGTCTGTTACAGAATGTGATAGTAACCTGGCTTTTTAGCATTAAGCTAATGTTACATGATTCGGCAATTGCTAATCAATAAATAGCTAGTTCTGTTTTAACGTCGGGTTAATATTGTGGAGGGGGCTAAATTGTTATGGAAAATAATAATGTAACGTTAGGTAATTACAGTACTCCCACCTTACATTCCTCAGGGACATTTCTTTCTTTCTTTAGTTTATTTGGAACATGAACACACTTACATCATAATACATCACACAATTGCATATCATTTCATTTTACATCATGCCCGAAAAGGAGTAGGAAGAAGCATAGCTTATTTAATCCTACCCCTTTCCCACTTCAAGCGTTTACAAATATATAGAATCATTTACTGACCTTTTTATATAATAAAATAACATCTATGAATTAGTATACAACAGTTTTGTAATATGTAATTAATTAATTAATTCAGTCATTATTAACATACTGAGATGAAGAATATCTTATTTTCAATAAGGTTGAAAGTATTTCTCATAATTCTTCTTTTTTGTACTCTGTAAGCACTATTATTTTGAACAACCTCTTAAACTGGATCATATCAGTACAATTTTTAACTTCTTTACTTAATCCATTCCATCATTTAATTCCACATACTGATATGCTAAAAGTTCTAAGTGTTGTACGTGCATATAAATGTTTGTATTAGATCTTTTAAGCAGGTGTTTTTTGTTTACATTGTTATTGCCTTCTGGTTAGCTAATGTTTGCCCTGCAGGTAATCGTCACTTTTCCACCCCTTTATATATCAGGTATAGTTGTAAGTAAAAAAAAAAAGGTCAAAGACAAAGCTATTCGGGTTCTTGTGAGTATATACACTTCACTGCCGATGTGGGGGGGCGCCACCTAAAATCTTGCCTAGGGCACCAGATTGGTTAGGGCCGGGCCTGTGCTCAAATCCTATGTATTCAATGAATAGACAGTCCTTTTCAATCGGGGAAATATCCTTTTTGAATCCAGAATCGCGTTGAATCGAAAAAATGGATTTATAATGGAATCGTGACCCCAAGAATGGATATTGAATGGAATCGTGGGACACCCAAAGATTCACTGCCCTACCCCTTCCAGAGTGATCATCCATCTTGTTGTGATGCAGAGGTAAAAAAGGTAAGCAAATCAATCCAGGTTTAAAATGATATATTCATAGAAAGGTCATGTCAATCACTTCACGAAAGATTCGCCTGAACTTTTAACTTACTTCCTTTTTTACAAAATGGTGGCGATGCAGAGTTTGATTGTGATCGCACCTGGATCAGGTGATGCACCTGGATCAGGTGATGCACCTGGATCAGGTGATGCACCTGGATCAGGTGATGCTGATGCACCTGTGTTTTTGCTGAGTACCTTCCCCAGGTGCTGCAGGTGTGTGTGCTTCACCACGTGACATCCAACCATGCTGGATGCAAGCTGCCTCCTGCTGAATCTAAGACTTACATTTAGGACATGACTACACCGACACAGAGAGCTTCTTTGGGGTTAAAACAATATCCATCCACACAAGTCTACTTCCAAAAGTGTCTGTCTACACACACACACACACACACACACACACACACACACACACACACACACACACACACACACACACACACCTGTTGTCGTGCACTTTTTGTCCAATCAGAAGCCTGCAAAAAGCATCAATATTTGACTTGGTGCAGCATTACACCTTCTATTATGTTTATTTTGATATACTTTACATGTACATTATGTTTAAAAGCTGCCTGCATGTACACACAATCCTGGGAACATTATTAAAGAGTGAAAGCCAACACTCATAAAATGATAACATGGTGATGTATTACAAGTCTACATTATTTATCAAATCAGCACGCACTAACCAGCCAAGGAAACCATTTTGCATGTTTAAGGGAATTGTAAAGCATTTAATCATGGATATAGTGATATAGTACATGTGTAATGAAGTATATATAGTCTTTAACATCAGTACACACTACAATGAATATATAGTACACGTGTAATGAAGTTATATAGTATTTAACATCAGTACACACTACAATGAATATATAGTACATGTGTAATGAAGTTATATTGTCTTTAACATCAGTACACACTACAATGAATATATAGTACATGTGTAATGAAGTTATATAGTATTTAACATCAGTACACACTACAATGAATATATAGTACATGTGTAATGAAGTTATATAGTCTTTAACATCACTACACACTACAAGAGTTGAATTGAATTAGTCACGTCATCAAGTTTGACAAATGAATGAATTTGAAATTTCCCCAAAGTCAAAATCCTTTTCAAGTCCTGACGCCCGCGGGCCATAGTTTGGACACCCCTGCTTTAGATGCTTAAGGCTAGTTTTGTTAGGGAATGATGATCTATTTCCGACAATCGTGTATTGATGTTTTGTGTCTACTGTTTTCTATCCTGAATGTAACGGGCCCGTGTTACTTTACAAGAACTTTTGCAGAGTCCCATTTGACAAAATGTCATCATCATGTTGTTGTTTGCTGCATGAGAAGATGGAATGGAACTGTTATGTTCATGTTTCTCATTTTACAAATCAAACTTAACTCAACTTTTTTGAAAGGTCAATTTGGCACACTTAATGTATTTGGTATTTTTTTAATTGACTTGTACTTGCCACTCCCCAAAATAGAAGCATCAGCTTGTGCCTAAAAGGCTACAAAGTTCTTGTACCTCTTTGAGAGACATTCATTTCAGATCTGTTTGTGGAACTTATCAATTTGTACCACTTCAAGTGCAGTGGTTATTATGAACCATGGGATTATAAACCATGAACATTTGGGCTCAAAGTGCTTTAAGTAGCAAGAACGTCTTACTGTAAATAACTGCTTGATCTTCATGTAATTAAGTGCAATTACAGAGAATACAACTTAATACACAACAATAAGTGCAAATTGAATGTTAACATGATGAATTAAAGTTAATACAATTAAGAGGATGGCAGTAATCAAAGATGTTTATAGAAAATGCATACTGTATTTTCCAGACTATAAGGCTCACTTAAAATATTAGTTTTTCTTCTCAAAACTTGACAATGCGCCTTATAACCCGGTGCGCCTAATGTATGGAACAATTACGGTTTTGCTTACCGACCTTGAAGCTATTTTATTTGGTAATAAAAAGTGTGACATAAGAGATACGTGTAGACTGCAATATGACTCAAGGAAACAACAGCAACATTTTATATGTTCCATTGAAAATATAGAACATTACACACGGCGCTCAAAAATCTATGAAAATGTTTTAGTAGGACTTTGGTAAGCTATGAAGCCACACCGCTTGATGGATTGTACTGTGCTTCAACGTAGGAGTATTATTATGCTGTGTGTATAAGGTAAGACATATTATCTGGCGTTTTGTTTCACAATATTATGCAAAAGCAACTTTTCTTACCTTCTGGTACCTGTTGATGTGTATTTGGGATCTGCATAAGTCCTGAAAAATTATGCACGTCCGCCTTTGTAGTCCGTGCCGACACCGTAGTTGATAATCTTCTTATTTTCTTCGATCTTCTTGTTATGTGACATTCATCCTCCACTGTTGCCATTTCTAATATAAAGTAGTGTAAAGTTCTTACTTATATCTGTCAGTAAACTCACCATGAAAGCACTAAAACATACCGGTGTAGTGACTTGACATTATTCACCCAAGGAACTTTACTTATTAGAGAGTTCCAGTCAGACAGTTTTTCACAGGACACATTTCGGGCGTTGTTGTTGTTTTTGGATGAGGAGATGCTGCTCCGTTATTGATTGAAGTAAAGTGTGAATGTCATTAAAACAGTTAGCTCCATCTTTTGACACTTCTTCCACTCCCGTCCTTGCACGCTACAGCGCTACAACAAAGACGACGGGGAGAAGACGCTGTCCAAGTGGAGGCACGTAGATAAGACCTGAAGAGACTGTCAGAAAGTGAAAGCAAAGAAGCAGCATGACATGTTATGTAGACCACAAGGAAGTCTTTTACATTTAGAAAATAATCATATTGATATGACTCCTTATAATCCGGTGCACCTTTTATATAAAAAAAGATTAAAAATAGAGCATTCATCAGCAGTGCGCCTTATAATCCGATGTGCCCTATGGTCCGGAATATACGGTAGTTATTATTTGTAATATTGTTGATAACAATAGATGTAAATGTTAACTGTAATTGTTGTGCCCTATTTCAAACACTACACTTATGGATTGTAATGTATTGACTATTATTACTGACAAGGTTGGTCACAAACAGGCCCGGCCCTAACCAATCTGGCGCCCTAGGCAAGATTTTAGGTGGCGCCCCCCCACATCGGCAGTGAAGTGTATATACTCACAAGAACCCGAATAGCTTTGTCTTTGAGCTTTTTTTTTTACTTACAACTATACCTAATATATAAAGGGGTGGAAAAGTGACGATTACCTGCAGGGCAAACATATTAGCTAACCAGAAAGCAATAACAATGTAAACAAAAACACCTGCTTAAAAGATCTAATACAAACATTTATATGCACGTACAACACTTAGAACTTTTAGCATATCAGTATGTGGAATTAAATTATGGAATGGATTAAGTAAAGAAGTTAAAAATTGTACTGATATGATCAGGCCCGGCCCTAACCAATCTGGCGCCCTAGGCAAGATTTTAGGTGGCGCCCACCCACATCGGCAGTGAAGTGTATATACTCACAAGAAACCGAATAGCTTTGTCTTTGACCTTTTTTTTTTAACTTACAATTATGCCTAATATATAAAGGGGTGGAAAAGTGACTATTACCTGCAGGGCAAACATTAGCTAACCAGAAGGTAATAACAATGTAAACAAAAAACACCTGCTTAAAAGATCTAATACAAATGTCCCTGAGGAATGTAAGGTGGGAGTACTGTAATTACCTAACGTTACATTATTATTTTCCATAACAATTTAGCCCCTCCACAATATTAACCCGACGTTAAAACAGAACTAGCTATTTATTGATTAGCAATTGCCGAATCATGTAACATTAGCTTAATGCTAAAAAGCAGGTTACTATCACATTCTGTAACAGACAAATAATTTCATGTAGGCTAACGTTACCTACCTGCTACCTCTGTCTTTTCTCGTTTCTCCTCCTCTTCTTTTCTCTTTTTTCTTCCCTGGGCACCTGACAGTTTTGGCCGTTTTGACATCTTGTGTTGATTTTTTGATGTGGTGACGTCCAAAAAGAGTCATGATACGGGAAGGGAGGGGGCGCACCGTGCGGGGGGGGGGGGGGGGGGGGGGGAATGTTGTAACAAATAGTATTTCTATTAAATAGGCTTTACTTTGCATTTTAATTAACGTGGGATTATTTTTTGTATTTAGAAATAATAGTACCAACTTTTTTTCTTTTCTTTTTTTTTCTCCAACATTTGTGGCACTGGCGTGGCGCCCCCTGATGGACTGCGCCCTTAGCATTTGCCTATACGGCCTATGCCACGGGCCGGCCCTGGTCACAAAGGTCCAAGGCCTAATTAGGGAGGTTGAAGTCCAACATGTGCTCCTCCTCTGACACCTGGTCACACCTCCGTGGGCCCCTGAGTCCAATTTATCATGTGAGAAAATTGTCTAAGTGGGAAAATGTGGTGGGAGTGAGCGGGAGGAGGCAGTGAAGGACGAGTGCACACAGGAATGAAAGTAGTAGAATGAAAGGAGGCCATCACTTCATCAACCAACAATTAGCCTTCAGAGCCTCTGACACAAATCCCAATGTGTTGTTGACTTGTGCTCTCCAGTCCTGGAAATGTTCTATTTGATCTTTCACCCGCCCCCGCTGTGTACTTACAAGATGATCCCACACGCCCACAGGATTGAAAAGTAAATGTCTCAATAAGAATTCATGAGCATTTTTCTTGGGTGAAAGTGTGAGGTTTGAGTGATGAAAGGCGGATGGTTGTTGAGGAGAGGAAATCATGCATTCATGTCACTCAGCTTCCTGCCAGCCGGAGACAAACATCAACTAGCAATCGGCTCCGGAACATCCTCTGAAACAAAGTCTTTTTCTATACAAACCCCGTTTCCATATGAGTTGGGAAATTGTGTTAGATGTAAATATAAACGGAATACAATGATTTGCAAATCCTTTTCAAGCCATATTCAGTTGAATATGCTACAAAGACAACATATTTCATGTTCAAACTCATAAACTTTATTTTTTTTGTTGAAAATAATCATTAACTTTAGCATTTGATGGCAGCAACACGTGACAAAGAAGTTGGGAAAGGTGGCAATAAATACTGATAAAGTTGAGGAATGCTCATCAAACACTTATTTGGAACATCCCACAGGTGTGCAGGCTAATTGGGAACAGGTGGGTGCCATGATTGGGTATAAAAGTAGATTCCATGAAATGCTCAGTCATTCACAAACAAGGATGGGGCAAGGGTCACCACTTTGTCAACAAATGCCTGAGCAAATTGTTGAACAGTTTAAGAACAACATTTCTCAACAAGCTATTGCAAGGAATTTAGGGATTTCACCATCTACGCTCCGTAATATCATCAAAGGGTTCAGAGAATGTGGAGAAATCACTGCACGTAAGCAGCTAAGCCCGTGACCTTCCATCCCTCAGGCTGTACTGCATCAACAAGCCACATCAGTGTGTAAAGGATATCACCACATGGGCTCAGGAACACTTCAGAAAACCACTGTCAGTAACTACAGTTGGTCGCTACATCTGTAAGTGCAAGTTAAAACTCTCCTATGCAAGGCGAAAACCGTTTATCAACAACACCCAGAAACGCCGTGGGCTTCGCTGGGCCTGAGCTCATCTAAGATGGACTGATACAAAGTGGAAAAGTGTTCTGTGGTCTGACGAGTCCACATTTCAAATTGTTCTTGGAAACTGTGGACGTCGTGTCCTCCGGACCAAAGAGGAAAAGAACCATCCGGACTGTTCTAGTGTCAAAGTGTAAAAGGCAGCATGTGTGATGGTATGGGGGTGTATTAGTGCCCAAGACATGGGTAACTTACACATCTGTGAAGGCGCCATTAATGCTGAAAGGTACATACAGGTTTTGGAGCAACATATGTTGCCATCCAAGCAACGTTACCATGGACGCCCCTGCTTATTTCAGTAAGACAATGCCAAGCCACGTGTTACATCAACGTGGCTTCATAGTAAAAGAGTGCGGGTACTAGACTGGCCTGCCTGTAGTCCAGACCTGTCTCCCATTGAAAATGTGAAGCCTAAAATAGCACAACAGAGACCCCCGGACTGTTGAACAACTTAAGCTGTACATCAAGCAAGAATGGGAAAGAATTCCACTTCAAAAATGTGTCTCCTCAGTTCCCAAACCTTTACTGAGTGTTGTTAAAAGAAAAGGTGATGTAACACAGTGGTGAACATGCCCTTTCCCAACTTCTTTGTCACGTGTTGCAGCCATGAAATTCTAAGTTAATTATTATTTGCAAAAAAAAAAATAAAGTTTATGAGTTTGAACATCAAATATGTTGTCTTTGTAGCATATTCAACTGAATATGGCTTGAAAAGGATTAGCAAATCATTGTATTCCGTTTATATTTACATCTAAGACAATTTCCCAACTCATATGGAAACAGGGTTAGTAGATGGCAACAATGTCAGTTCTTATCATTCATGTAAGGCAGCATCTTTGTTAGATGTGGGCTGTCATCACATATAAATGTTGACGGGTGTGTGGATCAGTGGTGTGGCAGCAAGATCTTCTCTGCTGGTCTAACATAACCACAAATCATCATCATAATTAAAGATACAATTATTTTCTAATTGACTTTCCCTAAATATGTAAAAGTATTCATATTTTCTTCATGTCATATTATGCTCCTTCCAGTGCTCTTTTTACTTTTACTTTCTATCCAATCACAAGTCAGCTAGTTTATGTTGCCATGCTGGACCTAATCTGCCAGAGGCCTGCAGCATCAACAATGTGTGTGCACTGTAAGTGAACGGGCACATACAGTTGATAGACAGTTGCGATAGCCAATCAGATCACAAGTTGTTGACAGTAGCCTATCTAGGTAGCCTGATGTTAACCAGACTGTGATTGGACACTCACTTGTCATTCAAGAAGCAGGAAGTGTTGACCCACAAAGAAGGAGAAGAAAAGGTTGATTAGGTGTCAGATATATATATATATATATATATATATATATATATATATATATATACCCTAGTGGTTAGAGTGTCCGCCCTGAGATGGGTAGGTTGTGAGTTCGAACCCCAGCCGAGTCATACCAAAGACTATAAAAATGGGAGCCATTACCTCCCTGCTTGGCACTCAGCATCAAGGGCTGGAATTGGGGGTTAAATCACCAAAAATGATTCCCGGGCGTGGCCACCACTGCTGCTCACTGCTCCCCTCACCTCCCAGGGGGTGATCAAGGGTGATGGGTCAAATCCAGAGAATAATTCCGCCACACCTAGTGTGTGTGTGACAATCATTGCTACTTTAACTTTAACTTTATTTGCAAGGCCATTTTCAAGAAGGATATTTAAAGAGAAACTACATCTTGTGAGACCACGTCAGCCAACCCCGGAAGCTAGCTCAGCTGTTCTGGCGATGAAATGCTCGCCATTTCCACTCGAATTGACGAGCGGTACCGCTGGCTTATACGGCGTCCTACAAATTGTGAGTTCAAATATTTTATTTTTTCACTTTTAATATGTTTTTTGCTATTTTAATTTTGACAGTACCACATAAGATATGTTTTAATTGCTGATGCGTTTTTATTGATTTTTAAATGCGGCAGAAAATAACCCGTTTTGTACACTGTTGATGTGTTTCAATACTCAGTAGTGTAAATGTGTTCCTGTATAGTATTTGTCCAGCAATGGTCATGTGGTGACATCATTGATGCTATTTGCAGAGGTCATCATTGAAGTCATCACTGAATGCCTAGGTGGGAAACCACAGGTGTTGATATTATTGACATGTTCATTTATTTAACATTCTAAAACAATATAATGCTGATTTATTTGGCAGCAAAATGGCCTTTTTGAGGACTTGAACTATCTTGGCCGACGACTTGAGGAGAAAAGAGAAGTCAGCGAGGACCAGCAGACTGTCTTGAGACTTAAGACACAACATTTTTTACTTCCTTGCTTTTTCTACCAACATTCTCCGCCAACATGTGCCCACATTCTTCTTTATGGTCATGCCAAACATTACACATGACAATATGGTCCCTTTTCTTGCTTATTGTTCATCCTGTACGTTGGTGTCAGTCTTTGTGCTTTTTTGGTTTTTAAGTCCGACTGCAACATTGGGCCAAAGAAAGTTGTGAGTGACAGCACTTTGATAAAGTGACAAACACTATTGAATTCAAAAAAGAAAAAACTCAGAGCAAAGTAACAAAATGTGTTTTCTTGTCCATATTGTTGATCTTGCAGCATTTTAGATGTGCTGCATTTTCCCAGTGAATGTTTCATATTTGTTGTTTGCCCCTCTCATGACAATAAAGTCCATTCTATTCTATTCTATTCTATTCTATTCTCTCACTCCGCATATTTAACACACTCCAACCCTAGCGAGTATTCCTGATGAGAGTGAGCAGCATACTTGCCACCCTTGAGACCCGGGCCTTCATTGTGCTTCACTCACTCTCAGGTGATGTAATGTTAGGTTGTAGCTGCTTGACCATGGTGTGAATGAAGCCGCAAAGAAGAAAAAGGGATGTGAAGTCATAATCAAACCTCTTCATGTTTTATTTTACTGGCTTGCTTTTATTTTGAAGGCCAGAATTGACCATTTTTGTTTTATTTTTCATGGTTAAAATACAGGATTTATGGGAGGAATAATATTGAATAACATTCATGAGTATCATAAACTGGTAAAACAATGCACAACAATGTGTTTGGATTATTGTTGATGTACAGTATTATTATTATTATTGTTGATATACAGTATTATTATTATTATTGTTGATATACAGTATTATTAGGTAATCCACAGTAATGATAATAAAAAGTGAAAATGTTGGAGATTTAGCATATTTCAATGTGCACAATGTATCAAAGTGTATCTACAGCTTTCTACATGTTTTCTCTTTGCGCTCTTTAGTGGGAGAAGTTCTGACACTCTGGGTGTTGTTGGCCTCACCCTGGCATTTTCCGCACGACAATGCCACGGTTGTTCACCTTTCAGCAAAGAACACATTTTGTGTGGGCCGGGTGGCAAAGCGAGAAACAGAATGTAGTATGTAAAAGTGCGCTGTGACATACTGCGCTGACTCAGTCTTGGTAGCGGTCAGCTTCTTCCTTCCCTCCGCTGCTGCCATACTGAGTCCCATGAGTCAGTGTCAAAAACACTCACTGCGTTATTACACTCATGTTTCATTGGCACACCGGGGGGGCGGGGAGGTGCATGGGGGGGTGCATGGGGGGGTCCATTGGTGACCTTCATCACCAAAAGTGTGCTGGACTCACCTCAGCCCAAAAATGATGAAAGAATCCTGACAGACGCTTTTGACGTTCATTTGGAGGCAGTGTCAAGGCGGGGGTCCCGGGGGGGGGGGGTGTTGTCTGATGATTCCTGACATCTGGACAAGCAGATGTTCAGAGGACATGAATAAAAGATGGCCCACATTGTCTAATAGCACACTTCAACGTGCAGAAAGATTGGAGTGATGCTGCATGAAATATGGATGACGTTTTAGGAAGTCTTGACTGGGCTCCTTCTTTCAATTAGCCAGTCAGAACTCAGACGCTTGGTCAAAGAAAGAAGTCTTGACTGGGCTCCTTCTTTCAATTAGTGAGTCAGAAATGAGACTCTTGGTCAAAGAAGGAAGTCTTGACTGGGCTCCTTCTTTCAATTAGTGAGTCAGAAATGAGACTCTTGGTCAAAGAAGGAAGTCTTGACTGGGCTCCTTCTTTCTATCAGCCAGTCAGAACTCAGACACTTGGTCAAAGAAGGAAGTCTTGACTGGACTCCTTCTTTCTCAAAAAAAAATTTACCTTGAAAATCATTTTTTACCTTGAAAAAAAATGTTTACCTTGAAAAGCATGTTTTAACTTAAAACACTTTTTTTTTTTTTTTTTACTTTTTTAATTTTTTTTTTAATTTTTGTAAAAAAAAAATAATAATAATTTAATTTTTTTTTAAATGTCTATTTTTTTTATTTTTTTTTCTATTTTTTTTATTTTTTAATTTCCTAATTTTTTTAGAAAAAATTTAATTTTTTTTAATTTTTTAAAAATATTTTTAAATTTTTTTAATTATTTTTAAAAAAATGTTTACTTTTTTTAACTTTTAAAAAAATGTTTTACCCTAACCCTAACCCTAACCCTAACCCTGAAAAAATTGTTAATTGTTAAAATTGTTTTAAAAAATTGTTTGAAATTGTTTGAAAAAAAATAAAAAAAATTTAAAAAGTTTTAAAAAAATTTAAAAAAAGTTAAAAAAAAAAAAAATATGAAAATAAATAAAAAATAAAATAAAAACATTTAAAAACATTTTTTTTAAATTTAAAAAATTTGAAAATCATTTTTTACCTTGAAAATCATTTTTACCCTTGAAAAAAAAATGTTACCTTGTCAAATTTTTTTTACCTTGAAAATGATTTTTTACCTTGAAAAAAAATTTTCACCGTGAAAAAACAAATTTACCTTGAAAATTTTTTTTTACCTTGAAAATCATTTGTTTACCTTGAAAATCATTTTTAACCTTGAAAAAAAAATTTTACCTTGAAAATTTTTTTTAACCTTGAAAAAAAAATTTTACCTTGAAAATTTTTTTTTACCTTGAAAATCATTTGTTTACCTTGAAAATCATTTTTAACCTTGAAAAAAAAAAATTTACCTTGAAAATTTTTTTTAACCTTGAAAAAAAAATTTTACCTTGAAAATTTTTTTTAACCTTGAAAATCATTTTTTACCTTGAAAAAAAAATTTTACCTTGAAAATCATGTTTTAACTTAAAACACTTTTTATTTTATTTTTAAAAAAAAATTTTTTTTTTACTTTTTTAATTTTTTTTTAAAATTTTTTTTTTTTATTTTTTTTTATTTTTTTTTTAACTTTTTTTAACTTTTTTTTTACTTTTTTTTAACTTTTTTAAAACTTTTTTTTAACTTTTTTTTTAAACTTTTTTTAACTTTTTAAAAAAAAGTTAACCCTAACCTAACCCTAACCTTAACCCTAACCCTAACCCTAAAAAAAAAGTTAATTGTTAAAATTGTTTAAAAAAAATCAAAAAAAATTAAAATTGTTTTAAATTGTTTTAAAAAAAATTAAAACATTTAAAAAATTTAAAAAAGTTTAAAAAAATTAAAAAAATTAAAAAAAGTTAAAAATTAAAATAAAAAAAAAAAACATTTTAAATTTTTAAAAACATTTTTTAAAAATTTTAAACATTTTAAAATGATTTTTTTTACCTTGAAAATGATTTTTACCCTTGAAAAAAAAATGTACCTTGAAAATTTTTTTTTACCTTGAAAATGATTTTTTACTTTGAAAAAAAATTATTACCTTGAAAAAAAAAATGTACCTTGAAAATCTTTTTATGCCACTTACTCTAATATGTGTGTGTGTGCCATCTTTTTATGCCACTTACTCTCTTTTTCTTTTTTTTCAAGGTAAAACAATTTTTTCAAGGTAAAAAATGATTTTCAAATTTTTTTAATTTTTAAAAAAAAAAATTAAATTTTTTTTTTTTTTTTTTTTTAATTTTTTAACTTTTTTTAAAAAAAATAATTTTTTTAATTTTTTAATTTTTTTTTAACTTTTTTAAAATTTTTAAATTTTTTTAAAACAATTTAAAACAATTTTAAATTTTTTTGATTTTTTTTAAACAATTTTAACAATTAACATTTTTTTAGGGTTAGGGTTAGGGTTAGGGTAAAAAAATTAAAAAAATTTTTTTTAAAAAGTTAAAAAAAAGTTTAAAAAAAGTTTAAAAAAAGTTAAAAAAAAGTTACAAATAATTAAAAAAAATTAAAAATATTTTTTTTAAATTAAAAAAATTTAAAAATTTTTTTTTTTTTTTTTTAATTTCTATTAGTGAGTCAGAACTCAGACACTTGGTCAAAGAAGGAAGTCTTGACTGGGCTCCTTCTTTCTATTAGCCAGTCAGAACTCAGACGCTTGGTCAAAGAAGGAAGTCTTGACTGGGCTCCTTCTTTCTATTAGCCAGTCAGAACTCAGACACTTGGTCAAAGAAGGAAGTCTTGACTGGGCTCCTTCTTTCTATTAGTGAGTCAGAAGTGAGAAGTGTTTGTGATGGACAGCTCGCTGAAAGGAGCCTCATTAGCCGTCACTTCATTATGTCCACCTGCACCGTTTCTCACTTATTCTTGTCATGCACTCCTAGATCAGGCCTGGGCAATTATTTTGACTTGGGGGCCAAAGTTAGAGAAAAAAGTGTGTCTGGGGGCCAGTATATCTATTTTTAGGAACACTAATACAAAACCTCACAATATTGATTGAAAGCTAATTCAAAAAATGGAATGGAATTTAAAATGTTTCTACTGAATGAGACACCCAGAATGTAGATGAAAATAAAGAATGTTACAATATTAACTATGAAGGATAAAACAGTGAATATTGACAACATATGAACGTCACACCCCCTCTCCATACACATATTTTACTATCAAGCCAAACACAACAAAAATGCAACAAACACAGTGAAATATGAACATGAAGGGTAAAAAAAAAACACCTACATTCTGATATAATATCACTTTTCTTGTCAAAATCATAGTAACCATAGTAACTAATTACATGACCATAGTAACTAATTACATGACCATAGTAGCTAATTACATGACCATAGTAACTAATTAGATGAGCATAGTAACTAATTACATGACCATAGTAACTAATTACATGACCATAGTAACTAATTAGATGAGCATAGTAACTAATTACATGACCATAGTAACTAATTACATGACCATAGTAACTAATTAGATGACCATAGTAACTAATTACATGACCATAGTAACTAATTAGATGACCATAGTAAGTAATTAGATGACCATAGTAACTAATTACATGACCATAGTAACTAATTAGATGACCATAGTAACTAATTACATGACCATAGTAACTAATTACATGACCAAAGTAACTAATTAGATGGCCATAGTAACTAATTAGATGACCATAGTAACTAATTAGATGACCATAGTAAGTAATTAGATGAGCATAGTAAGTAATTAGATGACCATAGTAACTAATTAGATGACCATAGTAAGTCATTAGATGATCATAGTAAGTAATTAGATGACCATAGTAACTAAATAGATGACCATAGTAACTAATTAGATGACCATAGTAAGTAATTAGATGAGCATAGTAAGTAATTAGATGACCATAGTAACTAAATAGATGACCATAGTAAGTCATTAGATGATCATAGTAAGTAATTAGATGACCATAGTAAGTAATTAGATGATCATAGTAACTAATTAGATGACCATAGTAACTAATTAGATGATCATAGTAAGTAATTAGATGATGCATATTCCAAGCATGTAAAGACTTAGTATAGTTGAAGGTGATTATAAAAGATGAGTGCACATCATAATGGCAGCTACACTTTACATCTTAAACATCTCAAACAATTTGGGGGGAATGTCTGGCGGTCCAGATTGAAAAGCTTAACGGGCCCCATGTGGCCCCATGTGGCCCCCGGACCTTCATTGGCCCAGGTCTGCCCAGGGGACAAGAAAATGTTGAGGAGATGCTGCTCTGTTATTGATTGAAGTCAAGTGTGAATGTCAATAAAACAGTTAGCGCCATCTTTTGACACTTCTTCCACTCCCGTCCTTGCACGCTACACCACCACAACAAAGATGACGCTGTCCAAGTGGAGGCACGTAGATAAGACCTGAAGAGACTGTCAGAAAGTGAGTTGAAGATGATGTGTAAAACATCATCTATGCAACATTTTGAGCAAAGAAGCAGCATGACATGTTATGTAGACCACAAGGAAGTCTTTTACATTTAGAAAATAATCATAATAATATGACTCCTTTAATGCACCTTATATATGAAAAAAGATGGAAAATAGAGCATTCATCGGCAGTGCGCATTATAATCCGGACAATACGTTAATATAGAAATTGATTAGAGCTTTTTTTTTTGTGTGATGTGTAATGTCTAGTGTTTAAATGTACGGCAGTGACAATGAATTTCCCCAAGGGGACCAATAAATCTAATCTAATCTAATGTGTTCATGAACAAAGACGACAGGTAGGTTTGTGTAATATTCACGTCACACCAAAAGAAGTGACTAAAATGCAAGGAAAAATATCTCCAAAAATCTTTCTCAATCTTTCTGTTGCTAAAAACAGCTGCTGGGTCTAATTAGATCCTGCAGGTGTGCCTAATGACATGTCCCGTGTCAAGGTGAGACACGTTGATGATATCACACCTGAGGGCAGAAAGTGTTGGAGGAGACTTCTTCAAGGTGTGTAAATAGAAGCATATTGAAAAGATGTTGTTTAAATGATGTTCAAGCAAGAAGAAGCAAACACGTCATTTGCACTTTACAGCATCCAGAAACTATTCACTTCTTCCACATCTTATTCCATAATGGAATAAACTCATTTTCATCCTCAAAATTCTACAGACAATAACCCATAATGACAATGCCAACAAGTTTTTTCCCAATTTTCTCGCAAATGTATAAAAATACAAATAAAAAGTCAAATGTGCATAAGTATTCACAGCCTGTGCTCATGATGTTGCTAATGCAAATACAAAGCTGGCACATCTATCTTTGGACACTTTCAACCATTCAGCTTGGATGAGAGGCGTTGGTTTTCATTCAGGGTGTCTCTTTACATTGCTGCATTCATCTTTCCCTCTATCCTGACTAGTCTCCCAGTTCCTGTGGTTGAAGAACATCCCCACAGCATGATGCTGCCACCACCATAGATAGGGATGGTCCTCCAAACATGATGCTGCCACCACCATAGGGATGGTATTGACCTGGTTGAAGAACATCCCCACAGCATGATGCTGCCACCACCATAGATAGTGATGGTCCTCCAAACATGATGCTGCCATTCACCACAAAGAGCAGAGCAGAAGAAGAAGTTTCTCCTGCTTTGAGAGGATTTCAGCTGACAAACTTTGTACTAATAAATGTCTTCCGCCAGGCCAATCTACCATACAGACTTGTGCAGTGATGGTTGTCCTTCTGGAAGGTTCTTCTTTTTTATCTCCACTTTTGAAGTCTGTTAATAACTTGAAACATTGCCAGAAAAAGTGCATGACGGCCACAGTTTGACCACAGCAAAGACTTTTGGAATGATGATAGATGTGTCACAATTCTAAGAAATATACAGCTAAATATAAGAAAAGATAGAAAAAGAGAATACAGATTAGTGTTGACCCGACACCAATATTTTAGTACCGGTACCGACACCGGAACTGGTTTGATACTTTTCGGTACTTTTCTAAATAAAGGCGACCACAAAATTTTTTATTGTTGGCTTTATTTTACCAACAAATGTTAGTGTACATGAAACATATGTTTATTATTGTCATTTAGTCCTTAAATAAAATAGACAACTTGTCTTTTAGTAGTAAGTAAACAAACAAAGACTCCTAATTAGTCGTATGCAGTAACATATTGTGTCATTTATACACCTATTATTTTATACACATTATGAGGGACAAACTGTAAAAATGGATTATTAATCTACTTGTTCATTTACTGTTAATATCTGCTTATTTTCTCTTTTAACATGTTCTATCTACACTTCTGTTCAAATGTCATAATCACTTATTCTTCTCTTCTTTGATACTTGACATTAGTTTTGGATGATATCACACATTTAGGTATGGATGTGATACCAAGTAGTTACAGGATCATACATTGGTCAGATTCAAAGTCCTCATGTGTCCAGGGACATATCACCTGACTTTATAAACATAATATGAATTATAAAAACGAAAGAAGATGTTGTGATGCCAAAAAATATCGATGTAATCATAGTAGTATCGACTAGATACGCTCCTGTACTTGGTATCATTACAGTGGATGTCAGGTGTAGATCCACCCATGGCGTTTGTTTACATTTAAGGTGCTAGCTTGCTGTTAGCGGTGAGCTATCCTATCCTCCTACGGTGTGTAGTGAAGCATGTTTAGCTATTCCTCGCCCTGCAGTGATAATGATACTTGCAAGAAACGTATTTCTTACAAGACTATGAATGGATGTTCGCCGCTAGCTAGCTAGCCATGTCTTAAAGATACAGTCTGGTGTGCCGTGGGAGATGATCTAATTTCACCTATTTGGGTTAAAAACACTTTTTGCAAAGCAGTAATTATAGTCTGCAAATGTTGTTGTTGTTGTGGAGTGTCGGTGCTGTCTAGAGCTGGGCAGAGTAACCGTGTAATACTCTTCCGTATCAGTAGGTGGCAGCCGGTAGCTAATTGCTTTGTAAGTGCAGGTAAAAAGGTGTTTAATGCTTAAACCATAAATAAACAAAAGGTGAGTGCTCCTAAGAAAAGGCATTGAAGCTTAGGGAAGGCTATGCAGAACCAAACTAAAACTGAACTGGCTACAAAGAAAACAAAAACAGAATGCTGGACGACAGCAAAGACTTACTGTGGAGCAAAGACGGCGTCCACAAAGTACATCCAAACATGACATGACAGTCAACAATGTCCCCACAAAGAAGGATTAAAAACAACTGAAATATTCTTGATTGCTAAAACAAAGTAGATGCAGGAAATATCGCTCAAAGGAAGACATGAAACTGCTACAGGAAAATACCAAAAAAAGAGAAAAAGCCACCAAAATAGGAGGGCAAGACAAGAAGTAAAACACTACACACAGGAAAACAGCAAAAAAGTCCAAATAAGTCAGAGTGTGATGTGACAGGTGGTGACAGTACACCTACTTTGAGACAAGAGCTATAGTGATGCATGCTTGGTTATGCTTCAAAGTCATATTCAACAATTGACTTTTTACTGTCAACTGAGTTTCGTTTTTTAATGATTTCTGCTGGTGGTGTGCCTCCGCATTTTTTCAACGCAAAAAATGTGCCTTGGCTCAAAAAAGGTTGAAAAACACTGTCTTAAAGCAGTTCTTCCTGAGGGTGTTTCAGTGTTATAACTTCACCTTTATCTTTACTTTTTACGCCAAAATGCGTCCATTCTCCCTTTTTTTGTCTCCACACTGTGTCTGCTTGTAAGTACTCTGTGTGTGTGCGCTGCCCAACATGCTCCTCTGTTCCTAAAAGCAGCAATGTCATGACATGACGTCATGCCTGAGAACCGCTACTTTTCAAACAGAGTATAGTAACAATTTTGATTCATTAGTACCACCTTACTATACTAGTACCGCTATACCATACAACCCTAATACCATACTATACTAGTACCGCTATACCATACAACAGTGACGTGCAGTCACTAGAGGCAGGTGAGGCGGGGCCTCACCTGCCATAATGGAAAGAAAAAAAATGTAAAAAGAAAAAAATATATATTAAATTGTTAAATGTATCCAGTGATTATACTATAAAGTTATTTTCCATTTAACTTCACCAGTTTTAGATTATTTTTATTCAAAATCGCTGAATTTTCACATTTGCCGTTCAAATACTGAGAAGAGACGGTGCGGTGAACAGCAGCCAGTCGAGGCACGTCACTCAGTGCCTCAACATGGACGGACTCGGCTAACTGCTGGCCTGCTGTGCAGTGAGACCGTATTGCTATATGAATTATATTATACATTTCCATAGTTTAGTTAGCTGAGGTATATAATGTACAGTGTATTTTGTCAACAACTGTATGTGTGTAACGTATTTCTTGTGCTGAGCGATCATAAAACGGCTGCGAAGATGCACTGGCTGAGGCTCGCCTCCTGCACCCCCGCCGTAGAATGCACCCCCTGACGGGAGTGTTATATCAACTAAAGCCCACACTTAAACTTTCCACGTGCAAGATTGAATCTATTTAAAAAAGTTATTTCATAAGAAGCCAAAAAGTGCAAAAACAATAATGTTCGTGTTGGAGGAGTTGTGAATGACTGCAGGGCCACAACATTAGGTACACCTGCAGACTGCAGGTGTATCTAATTCACAACTCCTCCAACACGAACATTATTGTTTTTGCACTTTTTGGTTTCTTATTAAGTAACTTTTGTAACCTATTTTTATGGGCTTTCCTCTTTGTGATGTTAAGTTCCTGTTATGCGCTGTTTTACAGTATATGACTTGAGCTCTTATTTTGAAGGCGCTAAGAGCGGAATTTTGACACGTTGGAGTGGAGCGGAAGTTTTTGAAAGAAGGTAAATAAAGTGGTCCTCGTGTGAACTGGAGCCTCCGTGTTTGTTATTTTGTAGTTTCATACAGTATAGGCCACCTTTATAAACCCTCGGTTACACTTTTTTAAATAGATTCAATCTTGCACGTGGAAAGTTGAAGTGAGGGCTTTAGTTGATATAACACTCCCGTCAGGGGGTTCATTAATCCAGCACAACAGCGGCGCATTTCTAAGTAAAGGTAAGACCATAATAACGTTTTTTTATTAAATGTGCTTTTTTGTGTGCTACAGTTTGTATGTGTAAAGTTAAAGTTAAGTTAAAGTAGCAATGATTGTCACACACACACTAGGTGTGGTGAAATGTGTCCTCTGCATTTGACCCATCCCCTTGATCACCCCCTGGGAGGTGAGGGGAGCAGTGGGCAGCAGCGGCGCCGCACCCGGGAATCATTTTTGGTGATTTAACCCCCAATTCCAAGCCTTGATGCTGAGTGCCAAGCAGGGAAGAATGCTGGTATGAGCTTTTAAACATAACCCGTTAACTGCTGCCAATCAAATGGTGAATAAGATACTCTTTAGGGTTCATATGTTTGTAAATCTGACTGTGATGAAGTCAGTGCCTCACCAGCCATCAACCTCACCGCACGTCACTGCCATACAACCCTAATACGATACTATACTAGTACCGCCATACCATACAACCCTAATACGATACTATACTAGTACCGCCATACCATACAACCCTGATACAGATCATTTTTAAATCTTGTTAAAATCATGGAGTTATTAAAAAAAATCTTGCTGATGCTAAAAGGATGAAAGAAGAACAAAATGATGAAAAACAACAACAACATATACGCACACAAGTTGCTCTCTTCTTTTCTCACATTCTTTTTTTGGAGGGTTTGTCCTTTTCCTCCTGCTCTTGTTTTCCTGCTGGCAGAAAGGCCAAAGAAGTGAAGAGTGTCTCCCAGCAGGGGGCCAACAGATTGCGTGACCACACCACCCACTCAAAGCTGCTCCACTCTTCAGTTGGGAGGACGCGGAGGAGCAATCACGCTTTTTGGCGCACTTGAAGTCATTCTGCATTGAAGCCACAAATCAAGGCGATTGTGTTATTTCACGCAATTATTGCTTTTCAGAACATTTCTTTATTCCTCATTTCATTTTCCATTTTTTGTTTTGTCCACTTTTGAACTTGTAAAACAACATTAGGCAAAACATAACACATTCATTTTCAAAGCAAAGAAAATGAATGAAAAGTTGAACAAGTAGAAAATGTGTTTGCTCGACACATTTGAGGCAGATGTGTGAACCCACACCGGGAGATAAAACTCCTCTATTGACACACCTCACCTGTCAGGTGAATCAGGAAGTGCAAATAACAATAGCTGTGACTGACTCAGCAGCACCATCTGTTGTTGTGGAGTACAAACTGCAGGTCTTCTGTGTTGGAATATAACTGCCAAATATTACTGCCAAATATTACTGTCAAATATTACTGCCAAATATTACTGCCAAATATTACTGTCAAATATTACTGCCAAATATTACTGTCAAATATTACTGTCAAATATTACTGCCAAATATTACTGTCAAATATTACTGTCAAATATTACTGCCAAATATTACTGTCAAATATTACTACCAAATATTACTGCCAAATATTACTGTCAAATATTACTGTCAAATATTACTGCCAAATATTACTGCCAAATATTACTGTCAAATATTACTGTCAAATATTACTGCCAAATATTACTGTCAAATATTACTGTCAAATATTACTGCCAAATATTACTGTCAAATATTACTGCCAAATATTACTGTCAAATATTACTGCCAAATATTACTGTCAAATATTACTGTCAAATATTACTGCCAAATATTACTGTCAAATATTACTGTCAAATATTACTGCCAAATATTACTGTCAAATATTACTGCCAAATATTACTGCTAAATATTACTGTCAAATATTACTGCCAAATATTACTGCCAAATATTGCTGTCAAATATTACTGCCAAATATTACTGTCAAATATTACTGTCAAATATTACTGCCAAATATTACTGTCAAATATTACTGCCAAATATTACTGTCAAATATTACTGTCAAATATTACTGCCGAATATTACTGTGACATATTACTGTCAAATATTACTGTCAAATATTACTGTCAAATATTACTGCCAAATATTACTGTCAAATATTACTGCCAAATATTACTGTCAAATATTACTGTCAAATATTATTGTCAAATATTACTGCCAAATATTACTGTCAAATATTTCTGCCAAATATTACTGCCAAATATTACTGTCAAATATTACTGTCAAATATTAGTGTCAAATATTACTGCCAAATATTACTGTCAAATATTACTGTCAAATATTACTGTCAAATATTACTGCCAAATATTACTGTCAAATATTATTGTCAAATATTACTGCCAAATATTACTGTCAAATATTTCTGCCAAATATTACTGCCAAATATTACTGTCAAATATTACTGTCAAATATTATTGTCAAATATTACTGCCAAATATTACTGTCAAATATTACTGTCAAATATTACTGTCAAATATTACTGCCAAATATTACTGTCAAATATTACTGTCAAATATTACTGTCAAAAATTACCGCCAAATATTACTGTCAAATATTACTGCCAAATATTAATGTTAAATATTACTGCCAAATATTACTGCCAAATATTACTGTCAAATATTACTGTCAAATATTACCGCCAAATATTACTGTCAAATATTACTGCCAAATATTACTGCAAAATATTACTGTCAAATATTACTGCCAAATATTGCTGTCAAATATTACTGTCAAATATTACTGCCAAATATTACTGCCAAATATTACTGTCAAATATTACTGCCAAATATTACTGTCAAATATTACTGCCAAATATTACTGTCAAATATTACTGTCAAATATTACTGCCAAATATTACTGCCAAATATTACTGTCAAATATTACTGTCAAATATTACCGCCAAATATTACTGTCAAATATTACTGCCAAATATTACAGTCAAATATTACTGCCAAATATTACTGTCAAATATTACTGTCAAATATTACTGCCAAATATTACTGCCAAATATTACTGTCAAATATTACTGTCAAATATTACTGCCAAATATTACTGCCAAATATTACTGTCAAATATTACTGCCAAATATTACTGTCAAATATTACTGCCAAATATTACTGTCAAATATTACTGCCAAATATTACTGCCAAATATTACTGTCAAATATTACTGCCAAATATTACTGTCAAATATTACTGTCAAATATTACTGCCAAATATTACTGCCAAATATTACTGTCAAATATTACTGCCAAATATTACTGTCAAATATTACTGCCAAATATTACTGTCAAATATTACTGCCAAATATTACTGTCAAATATTACTGTCAAATATTACTGCCAAATATTACTGTCAAATATTACTGTCAAATATTACTGCCAAATATTACTGCCAAATATTACTGTCAAATATTACTGCCAAATATTACTGTCAAATATTACTGCCAAATATTACTGTCAAATATTACTGTCAAATATTACTGCTAAATATTACTGTCAAATATTACTGCCAAATATTACTGCCAAATATTACTGTCAAATATTACTGTCAAATATTACTGTCAAATATTACTGCCAAATATTACTGCCGAATATTACTGTGACATATTACTGTCAAATATTACTGTCAAATATTACTGTCAAATATTACTGCCAAATATTACTGTCAAATATTACTGCCAAATATTACTGTCAAATATTACTGTCAAATATTATTGTCAAATATTACTGCCAAATATTACTGTCAAATATTTCTGCCAAATATTACTGCCAAATATTACTGTCAAATATTACTGTCAAATATTATTGTCAAATATTACTGCCAAACATTACTGTCAAATATTACTGTCAAATATTACTGTCAAATATTACTGCCAAATATTACTGTCAAATATTACTGTCAAATATTATTGTCAAATATTACTGCCAAATATTACTGTCAAATATTTCTGCCAAATATTACTGCCAAATATTACTGTCAAATATTACTGTCAAATATTATTGTCAAATATTACTGCCAAATATTACTGTCAAATATTACTGTCAAATATTACTGTCAAATATTACTGTCAAATATTACTGTCAAAAATTACCGCCAAATATTACTGTCAAATATTACTGCCAAATATTAATGTTAAATATTACTGCCAAATATTACTGCCAAATATTACTGTCAAATATTACTGTCAAATATTACCGCCAAATATTACTGTCAAATATTACTGCCAAATATTACTGCCAAATATTACTGTCAAATATTACTGCCAAATATTACTGTCAAATATTACTGTCAAATATTACTGCCAAATATTACTGCCAAATATTACTGTCAAATATTACTGCCAAATATTACTGTCAAATATTACTGCCAAATATTACTGTCAAATATTACTGTCAAATATTACTGCCAAATATTACTGCCAAATATTACTGTCAAATATTACTGTCAAATATTACCGCCAAATATTACTGTCAAATATTACTGCCAAATATTACTGCCAAATAGTACTGTCAAATATTACTGTCAAATATTACTGTCAAAAATTACCGCCAAATATTACTGTCAAATATTACTGCCAAATATTAATGTTAAATATTACTGCCAAATATTACTGCCAAATATTACTGTCAAATATTACTGTCAAATATTACCGCCAAATATTACTGTCAAATATTACTGCCAAATATTACTGTCAAATATTACTGTCAAATATTACTGCCAAATATTACTGTCAAATATTACTGTCAAATATTACTGCCAAATATTACTGTCAAATATTACTGTCAAATATTACTGCCAAATATTACTGTCAAATATTACTGCCAAATATTACTGTCAAATATTACTGTCAAATATTACTGCCAAATATTGCTGTCAAATATTACTGTCAAATATTACTGCCAAATATTACTGTCAAATATTACTGCCAAATATTACTGTCAAATATTACTGTCAAACATTACTGTCAAATATTACTGCCAAATATCACTGTCAAATATTACTGCCAAATATTACTGTCAAATATTACTGCCAAATATTACTGTCAAATATTACTGTCAAATATTACTGCCAAATATTACTGTCAAATATTACTGTCAAATATTACTGTCAAATATTACCGCCAAATATTACTGTCAAATATTACTGCCAAATATTACTGCCAAATATTACTGTCAAATATTACTGTCAAATATTACTGTCAAAAATTACCGCCAAATATTACTGTCAAATATTACTGCCAAATATTAATGTTAAATATTACTGCCAAATATTAGTGCCAAATATTACTGTCAAATATTACTGTCAAATATTACCGCCAAATATTACTGTCAAATATTACTGCCAAATATTACTGCCAAATATTACTGTCAAATATTACTGCCAAATATTACTGTCAAATATTACCGCCAAATATTACTGTCAAATATTACTGCCAAATATTACTGTCAAATATTACTGCCAAATATTACTGCCAAATATTTTTGTTAAATATTACTGTTAAATATTACTACCAAATATTACTGTTAAATATTACTGTCAAATATTACTGTCAAATATTACTGCCAAATATTACTGTCAAATATTACTGCCAAATATTAATGTCAAATATTACTGTCAAATATTACTGCCAAATATTACTGTCAAATATTATTGCCAAATATTACTGTCAAATATTACTGCCAAATATTACTGTCAAATATTACTGCCAAATATTACTGTCAAATATTACTGTCAAATATTACCGCCAAATATTACTGTCAAATATTACTGCCAAATATTACTGTCAAATGTTACTGTCAAATATTACTGCCAAATATTACTGTCAAATATTACCGCCAAATATTACTGTCAAATATTACTGCCAAATATTACTGTCAAATATTACTGCCAAATATTACTGCCAAATATTTTTGTTAAATATTACTGTTAAATATTACTACCAAATATTACTGTCAAATATTACTGTCAAATATTACTGTCAAATATTACTGCCAAATATTACTGTCAAATATTACTGTCAAATATTACTGCCAAATATTACTGCCAAATATTACTGTCAAATATTACTGTCAAATATTACTGCCAAATATTACTGCCAAATATTACTGTCAAATATTACTGCCAAATATTACTGTCAAATATTACTGCCAAATATTACTGTCAAATATTACTGCCAAATATTACTGCCAAATATTACTGCCAAATATTACTGCCAAATATTACTGTCAAATATTACTGCCAAATATTACTGTCAAATATTACTGCCAAATATTACTGTCAAATATTACTGCCAAATATTACTGCCAAATATTACTGCCAAATATTACTGTCAAATATTACTGCCAAATATTACTGCCAAATATTACTGTCAAATATTACTGCCAAATATTACTGTCAAATATTACTGTCAAATATTACTGCCAAATATTACTGTCAAATATTACTGTCAAATATTACTGCCAAATATTACTGTCAAATATTACTACCAAATATTACTGCCAAATATTACTGTCAAATATTACTGTCAAATATTACTGCCAAATATTACTGCCAAATATTACTGTCAAATATTACTGTCAAATATTACTGCCAAATATTACTGTCAAATATTACTGTCAAATATTACTGCCAAATATTACTGTCAAATATTACTGCCAAATATTACTGTCAAATATTACTGCCAAATATTACTGTCAAATATTACTGTCAAATATTACTGCCAAATATTACTGTCAAATATTACTGTCAAATATTACTGCCAAATATTACTGTCAAATATTACTGCCAAATATTACTGCTAAATATTACTGTCAAATATTACTGCCAAATATTACTGCCAAATATTACTGTCAAATATTACTGTCAAATATTACTGCCAAATATTACTGTCAAATATTACTGTCAAATATTACTGCCAAATATTACTGTCAAATATTACTGCCAAATATTACTGTCAAATATTACTGTCAAATATTACTGCCGAATATTACTGTGACATATTACTGTCAAATATTGCTGTCAAATATTACTGTCAAATATTACTGCCAAATATTACTGTCAAATATTACTGCCAAATATTACTGTCAAATATTACTGTCAAATATTACTGTCAAATATTACCGCCAAATATTACTGTCAAATATTACTGCCAAATATTACTGCCAAATATTACTGTCAAATATTACTGTCAAATATTACTGTCAAAAATTACCGCCAAATATTACTGTCAAATATTACTGCCAAATATTAATGTTAAATATTACTGCCAAATATTACTGCCAAATATTACTGTCAAATATTACTGTCAAATATTACCGCCAAATATTACTGTCAAATATTACTGCCAAATATTACTGTCAAATATTACTGTCAAATATTACTGCCAAATATTACTGTCAAATATTACCGCCAAATATTACTGTCAAATATTACTGCCAAATATTACTGTCAAATATTACTGCCAAATATTACTGCCAAATATTTTTGTTAAATATTACTGTTAAATATTACTACCAAATATTACTGTTAAATATTACTGTCAAATATTACTGTCAAATATTACTGCCAAATATTATTGTCAAATATTACTGCCAAATATTAATGTCAAATATTACTGTCAAATATTACTGCCAAATATTACTGTCAAATATTACTGCCAAATATTACTGTCAAATATTACTGCCAAATATTACTGTCAAATATTACTGCCAAATATTTCTGTCAAATATTACTGTCAAATATTACCGCCAAATATTACTGTCAAATATTACTGCCAAATATTACTGTCAAATATTACTGTCAAATATTACTGCCAAATATTACTGTCAAATATTACCGCCAAATATTACTGTCAAATATTACTGCCAAATATTACTGTCAAATATTACTGCCAAATATTACTGCCAAATATTTTTGTTAAATATTACTGTTAAATATTACTACCAAATATTACTGTCAAATATTACTGTCAAATATTACTGTCAAATATTACTGCCAAATATTACTGTCAAATATTACTGCCAAATATTAATGTCAAATATTACTGTCAAATATTACTGCCAAATATTACTGTCAAATATTACTGCCAAATATTACTGTCAAATATTACTGCCAAATATTACTGTCAAATATTACTGCCAAATATTACTGTCAAATATTACTGCCAAATATTACTGTCAAATATTACTGTCAAATATTACTGCCAAATATTACTGTCAAATATTACTGTCAAATATTACTGCCAAATATTACTGTCAAATATTACTGCCAAATATTACTGCTAAATATTACTGTCAAATATTACTGCCAAATATTACTGCCAAATATTACTGTCAAATATTACTGTCAAATATTACTGCCAAATATTACTGTCAAATATTACTGTCAAATATTACTGCCAAATATTACTGTCAAATATTACTGCCAAATATTACTGTCAAATATTACTGTCAAATATTACTGCCGAATATTACTGTGACATATTACTGTCAAATATTGCTGTCAAATATTACTGTCAAATATTACTGCCAAATATTACTGTCAAATATTACTGCCAAATATTACTGTCAAATATTACTGTCAAATATTACTGTCAAATATTACCGCCAAATATTACTGTCAAATATTACTGCCAAATATTACTGCCAAATATTACTGTCAAATATTACTGTCAAATATTACTGTCAAAAATTACCGCCAAATATTACTGTCAAATATTACTGCCAAATATTAATGTTAAATATTACTGCCAAATATTACTGCCAAATATTACTGTCAAATATTACTGTCAAATATTACCGCCAAATATTACTGTCAAATATTACTGCCAAATATTACTGTCAAATATTACTGTCAAATATTACTGCCAAATATTACTGTCAAATATTACCGCCAAATATTACTGTCAAATATTACTGCCAAATATTACTGTCAAATATTACTGCCAAATATTACTGCCAAATATTTTTGTTAAATATTACTGTTAAATATTACTACCAAATATTACTGTTAAATATTACTGTCAAATATTACTGTCAAATATTACTGCCAAATATTATTGTCAAATATTACTGCCAAATATTAATGTCAAATATTACTGTCAAATATTACTGCCAAATATTACTGTCAAATATTACTGCCAAATATTACTGTCAAATATTACTGCCAAATATTACTGTCAAATATTACTGCCAAATATTTCTGTCAAATATTACTGTCAAATATTACCGCCAAATATTACTGTCAAATATTACTGCCAAATATTACTGTCAAATATTACTGTCAAATATTACTGCCAAATATTACTGTCAAATATTACCGCCAAATATTACTGTCAAATATTACTGCCAAATATTACTGTCAAATATTACTGCCAAATATTACTGCCAAATATTTTTGTTAAATATTACTGTTAAATATTACTACCAAATATTACTGTCAAATATTACTGTCAAATATTACTGTCAAATATTACTGCCAAATATTACTGTCAAATATTACTGCCAAATATTAATGTCAAATATTACTGTCAAATATTACTGCCAAATATTACTGTCAAATATTACTGCCAAATATTACTGTCAAATATTACTGCCAAATATTACTGTCAAATATTACTGCCAAATATTACTGTCAAATATTACTGCCAAATATTACTGTCAAATATTACTGTCAAATATTACTGCCAAATATTACTGTCAAATATTACTGTCAAATATTACTGCCAAATATTACTGCCAAATATTACTGTCAAATATTACTGCCAAATATTACTGTCAAATATTACTGCCAAATATTACTGTCAAATATTACTGCCAAATATTACTGCCAAATATTACTGCCAAATATTACTGCCAAATATTACTGCCAAATATTACTGTCAAATATTACTGCCAAATATTACTGTCAAATATTACTGCCAAATATTACTGTCAAATATTACTGCCAAATATTACTGCCAAATATTACTGCCAAATATTACTGTCAAATATTACTGCCAAATATTACTGCCAAATATTACTGTCAAATATTACTGCCAAATATTACTGTCAAATATTACTGTCAAATATTACTGCCAAATATTACTGTCAAATATTACTGTCAAATATTACTGCCAAATATTACTGTCAAATATTACTACCAAATATTACTGCCAAATATTACTGTCAAATATTACTGTCAAATATTACTGCCAAATATTACTGCCAAATATTACTGTCAAATATTACTGTCAAATATTACTGCCAAATATTACTGTCAAATATTACTGTCAAATATTACTGCCAAATATTACTGTCAAATATTACTGCCAAATATTACTGTCAAATATTACTGCCAAATATTACTGTCAAATATTACTGTCAAATATTACTGCCAAATATTACTGTCAAATATTACTGTCAAATATTACTGCCAAATATTACTGTCAAATATTACTGCCAAATATTACTGCTAAATATTACTGTCAAATATTACTGCCAAATATTACTGCCAAATATTACTGTCAAATATTACTGTCAAATATTACTGCCAAATATTACTGTCAAATATTACTGTCAAATATTACTGCCAAATATTACTGTCAAATATTACTGCCAAATATTACTGTCAAATATTACTGTCAAATATTACTGCCGAATATTACTGTGACATATTACTGTCAAATATTGCTGTCAAATATTACTGTCAAATATTACTGCCAAATATTACTGTCAAATATTACTGCCAAATATTACTGTCAAATATTACTGTCAAATATTACTGTCAAATATTACCGCCAAATATTACTGTCAAATATTACTGCCAAATATTACTGCCAAATATTACTGTCAAATATTACTGTCAAATATTACTGTCAAAAATTACCGCCAAATATTACTGTCAAATATTACTGCCAAATATTAATGTTAAATATTACTGCCAAATATTACTGCCAAATATTACTGTCAAATATTACTGTCAAATATTACCGCCAAATATTACTGTCAAATATTACTGCCAAATATTACTGTCAAATATTACTGTCAAATATTACTGCCAAATATTACTGTCAAATATTACCGCCAAATATTACTGTCAAATATTACTGCCAAATATTACTGTCAAATATTACTGCCAAATATTACTGCCAAATATTTTTGTTAAATATTACTGTTAAATATTACTACCAAATATTACTGTTAAATATTACTGTCAAATATTACTGTCAAATATTACTGCCAAATATTATTGTCAAATATTACTGCCAAATATTAATGTCAAATATTACTGTCAAATATTACTGCCAAATATTACTGTCAAATATTACTGCCAAATATTACTGTCAAATATTACTGCCAAATATTACTGTCAAATATTACTGCCAAATATTTCTGTCAAATATTACTGTCAAATATTACCGCCAAATATTACTGTCAAATATTACTGCCAAATATTACTGTCAAATATTACTGTCAAATATTACTGCTAAATATTACTGTCAAATATTACCGCCAAATATTACTGTCAAATATTACTGCCAAATATTACTGTCAAATATTACTGCCAAATATTACTGCCAAATATTTTTGTTAAATATTACTGTTAAATATTACTACCAAATATTACTGTCAAATATTACTGTCAAATATTACTGTCAAATATTACTGCCAAATATTACTGTCAAATATTACTGCCAAATATTAATGTCAAATATTACTGTCAAATATTACTGCCAAATATTACTGTCAAATATTACTGCCAAATATTACTGTCAAATATTACTGCCAAATATTACTGTCAAATATTACTGCCAAATATTACTGTCAAATATTACTGCCAAATATTACTGTCAAATATTACTGTCAAATATTACTGCCAAATATTACTGTCAAATATTACTGTCAAATATTACTGCCAAATATTACTGTCAAATATTACTGCCAAATATTACTGCTAAATATTACTGTCAAATATTACTGCCAAATATTACTGCCAAATATTACTGTCAAATATTACTGTCAAATATTACTGCCAAATATTACTGTCAAATATTACTGTCAAATATTACTGCCAAATATTACTGTCAAATATTACTGCCAAATATTACTGTCAAATATTACTGTCAAATATTACTGCCGAATATTACTGTGACATATTACTGTCAAATATTGCTGTCAAATATTACTGTCAAATATTACTGCCAAATATTACTGTCAAATATTACTGCCAAATATTACTGTCAAATATTACTGTCAAATATTACTGTCAAATATTACCGCCAAATATTACTGTCAAATATTACTGCCAAATATTACTGCCAAATATTACTGTCAAATATTACTGTCAAATATTACTGTCAAAAATTACCGCCAAATATTACTGTCAAATATTACTGCCAAATATTAATGTTAAATATTACTGCCAAATATTACTGCCAAATATTACTGTCAAATATTACTGTCAAATATTACCGCCAAATATTACTGTCAAATATTACTGCCAAATATTACTGTCAAATATTACTGTCAAATATTACTGCCAAATATTACTGTCAAATATTACCGCCAAATATTACTGTCAAATATTACTGCCAAATATTACTGTCAAATATTACTGCCAAATATTACTGCCAAATATTTTTGTTAAATATTACTGTTAAATATTACTACCAAATATTACTGTTAAATATTACTGTCAAATATTACTGTCAAATATTACTGCCAAATATTATTGTCAAATATTACTGCCAAATATTAATGTCAAATATTACTGTCAAATATTACTGCCAAATATTACTGTCAAATATTACTGCCAAATATTACTGTCAAATATTACTGCCAAATATTACTGTCAAATATTACTGCCAAATATTTCTGTCAAATATTACTGTCAAATATTACCGCCAAATATTACTGTCAAATATTACTGCCAAATATTACTGTCAAATATTACTGTCAAATATTACTGCCAAATATTACTGTCAAATATTACCGCCAAATATTACTGTCAAATATTACTGCCAAATATTACTGTCAAATATTACTGCCAAATATTACTGCCAAATATTTTTGTTAAATATTACTGTTAAATATTACTACCAAATATTACTGTCAAATATTACTGTCAAATATTACTGTCAAATATTACTGCCAAATATTACTGTCAAATATTACTGCCAAATATTAATGTCAAATATTACTGTCAAATATTACTGCCAAATATTACTGTCAAATATTACTGCCAAATATTACTGTCAAATATTACTGCCAAATATTACTGTCAAATATTACTGTCAAATATTACTGTCAAATATTACTGCCAAATATTACTGTCAAATATTACTGTCAAATATTACTGTCAAATATTACTGTCAAATATTACTGCCAAATATTACTGTCAAATATTACTGCCAAATATTACTGTCAAATATTACTGTCAAATATTACTGCCAAATATTACTGTCAAATATAACTGCCAAATATTACTGTCAAATATTACTGCCAAATATTACTGTCAAATATTACTGTCAAATATTACTGCCAAATATTACTGTTAAATATTACTACCAAATATTACTGCCAAATATTACTGCCAAATATTACTGTCAAATATTACTGTCAAATATTACTGTCAAATATTACTACCAAATATTACTGCCAAATATGAGGGCGGCATGGCGTAGTGGGTAGAGCAACCGTGCCAGAAACCTGAGGGTTGCAGGTTCGCTCCCCGCCTCTTACCATCCAAAAAATGGCTGCCGTTGTGTCCTTGGGTGGGACACTTCACCCTTTGCCCCCGGTGCCACTCACACCGGTGAATTGAATGATGAATGATAGGTGGTGGTCGGAGGGGCCGTCGGCGCAAATTGCAGCCACGCTTCCGTCAGTCTACCCCAGGGCAGCTGTGGCTATGAAAGTAGCTTACCACCACCAGGTGTGAATGATTGATGGGTTCTACATGTAAAGCAACTTTGGGTACTTAGAAAAGCGCTATATAAATCCCAGTTATTATTATTATTATTATAAATATTACTGTCAAATATTACTGCCAAATATTAGTGCCAAATATTACTGTCAAATATTACTGTCAAATATTACTGCCAAATATTACTGTCAAATATTAGTGTCAAAAGTTTTAACTTGAAGAAAATGTGTTTTACTGCATGTTTGCCAATCATTTTTTATTTGAATATTATTTTTTGTACTTGCTGATCGTTGGGCATGAGTAAACTCATTGGAGTTTTAGACTTTGACAAACTTTATTGATCCAGTGGTTTTCTGAAGTGTTCCTGAGCCCATGTGGTGATATCCTTTACACACTGATGTCGCTTTTTGATGCAGCACCGCCTGAGGGATGGAAGGTCACGGGCATTCAATGTTACGTGCAGTGATTTCATCAGATTCTCTGAACCTTTTGATGATATTACATCAATCATCAAGAAGGCTCAGCAGCGGCTACACTTCCTTAGAGTCCTCGGGAAGTACAACCTGAAGCCTGACCTGCTGCTGACCTTCTACCGCTCGTCCATCGAGAGCCTGCTGACCTACTGTATTACGGTATGGTACGGCAGCTGCACTGCAGCA